>NC_041393.1:640336582-640343789 GCF_002162155.2 Triticum dicoccoides
GGGGAGTGGGTGGATGAGAGCAGGGGGGTCGATGCGTCGAGGCGCTGGCGGCCTTATCCTCCTCCTAGCGTCGCCGACGAGGCGGTCGGGCGGGAACGGCGCATGTAGCGGCCCGGGTCAGAGGAACAGGGATGGGGGGGGGAGAGTGACCGAGGAGGGGGCGTGGGCCGGCCTAGTTGGGCCAGCTGGCTCGGGCGGGCCGAAGCCCAAGTGGGACAGGGGCCTTTTCCCTTTTATTTAAACAGAGAAAGAAAGGAAGTTAATTGGGCATCCAAATATCTTAAGTAAATTATGGAACTGGGCCCATAAAATCCAAGGCATTGTTAGTTAGTGCCACAAATAGTTTGGAGGCCAGGGGATGTCATTTACATTTTTCACAATTAAAATGACATTAAAAAATGTTGAAGTTGCAATGAAATAATTGCTACTGTCCATCTTAGCCCAATGGTGATGTTGTTTTCCTTAACAAATACTCCCTCCATTCGGAATTACTCGTCCAAAAAATTAATTTATCTAGATGTATTTTAGTTGTAGATACATCCATTTTTATCCATTTTTATGACAAGTAATTCCGAACGGAGGGAGTAATTGTTATGGAATTTTTGATAAATGATGAACGTTTTTCCAGCAACTTTTGAGCAACTTCAAACTTCACTTGAATTTGATTTGACTGGAATTTCAAATGGGATATTGAACAAAGATGATTAAACACTATTTGGAAAAATGATTAGTTTAATCACACAGGGTTACTGTAGCATGACACTGGGGGTGTTACAAATCTCCTCCACTACAAGAAATCTCGTCCCGAGATTTAAGTCGGGAAGTAAAGAGTAACTCCGGGAGAACTGGCCCTTATAGGGTTAATTACCTGGTGAACAATTCAGGGAATGTGGCAGAAGTATCTCTCGAGTTGAAACTTAAGAAAACATCGAGAGCAAAATATGAAGGTACAATAGGAAGTTTCAAACGAATGGACAAACGATCGATACCTGAACAGAGTATGAGAAGGGGGTTCAGAGCATCGGGAATAGATCATCTCTCTAATGGTGGCTCGTGACAACACACAAAGCCAATCTGTAGGAATAACTTTGGAAGCAGGGATGTACAGGAGAGTCAAGGTTCGATCCTGGGACCTGTGGGTTATGGGCCCACCATGTGGGTTAAAAGTAGGAAGGGCGCTGACATCTTGCATGGTCATGATAGCGAGGCATGTCAAAGAATAGCATGCCTGTTATGTTGGCAACAACGTTGGTACCAAGGGCGAGGGACGAAGAGAACCATTTTCCTGCTCGTTGAACAAGGCGGACCAATAGGCAAAGTTCTCATCCATCGATGGTTACCGGAATGTCAACAACAATAATAACAAGGTCTTACTGACAAATTGTACACCGAGGTGTTTCCATAAGCAGGGAACTATTACTGCTTAGATATCATAAACCACAAGGAAGGTTAAACAAAACAATGAAAAGAAAAGGTGATCATTAGAGCAATCGACACATTGGAAAGGAAAAAAATGTGTTTACACACAGGAATTGGGAGTATATCCTTCCCAAGGGGAAGCGTAGTAGGATATGCATGATATTACAGCAAGTTTAAAGGCATTTAGATAAAGGGGGCGAGGGGATAATCATGATATTACCCATACAACGGTGTTTGGATAATAGATCAAGAAACATTCGACAATGTGCTTACGATGTTCTTGTTGATATTCAGAATACCTCAGTCATGCTTTGAGGTAGCATTAACATGGTGTTACAAGTAGGGGTTGGAGTTGAAGATCACAAGAAATACTCCATGAACAATTGCAGTAATAGCAAGGAGTCCAAAGGTATAACCAAGACATGATCAAACATGTGTTGGAAAGAAGACAAGGGGGTTGTCAATGATAACTCAAATCATTGAAGGTCAAGGATGGTATTTCTCACCATGAAATTCAATTGTCGTCTCAAGGAAGTCAAAATGTTGATGTTGATCACGACACATTTGTCGAGAGGTTCTATGAAGATGCCATCAAGGAGCGACAACATCAAGCAACAGGATGGATGAAGCGAAAGGCTATTGGAACCACGGATATGACACAAGTTCAAAATCAAGCTTGCTGTTCAAGGCGAAAAGGTATGACGAGGAAGATCGACATAAGCTTAGCTCATCGTCGAATATTGTGCTCCGGGAAGAAAGGACCAAGCAGCATAGTCAAAATTTAGCACGATAGTGGTATAGCTGATTAGGCTAGGAATGACTTGAAGGATTAATAAACTCATAAGCAACGAAGATTATATAGAGTTGTTGAATCGGAGTGCGGAATTGATTCACTTATCAGTGTTCTCGGTTGACGACAACCTAGAACCCATGAAAATTGGAATCGGTGAGAAATAACAGTTGATGAAGAACCCATAAGAAGTTATGCAGTTCCATGATATTCTTGAGATACCAGAGTGTAATACTCGACGGTAGATCAAACTAAAGGTTGGACAGATGCAATGATCTGCAGAAGACAAGTACTTCAACTTGTCCGAGGAATGGGATCAAAGAAGAACAATATGGTCGGAACCACGTTCGCAAAAGACCAAATCCCGGATATAAGAACTTATACCAAGGGGACATTTAATTTTAAGAGAAGCTTCCATGAAGATCTACATCGTTTCTATGAGCATGAACACAAAGTTCAAGGTCGACTCCCACTTCTTCAATGCATAACCTCTCATTTACTTCTCACTTTTGACAAAGTTGTAGTGTAGAAAATTTTATCCGACGTAACACCAGTAGAGTATGACCCATAGAAATTTCCGGGTTCACACAAATTAGGGAAAGCACTAGTTCAACCCGCCGGGGCATCTTAGGAACATTTGCAAAACTTTAGAGGTAATTAACTCAAGTTCGGAAGAAGAGCATGGTTGACAAAGCAGAGAATACAATTTACCAAAGGCAATATGTATCAGGGGAAGAGCGCACAAAATTTTCAATATGAAGGAAACTGCTGGATAATAATCCAACAAAGGATTCAACGGTCCTCAATGGATCTTATTTGAGTATCAGTACTCAATCAGAAGAAGGAAAGAATGCAAAGGCATTGGATTATAGAAACATCTGAATAATTCGATGCTTAATGCAAAGAAATTATGATTTCCAAATTAGAAGATCAGAAGCCGACACTCTGATCAAAAGACAAGTAAGTTGAATAGATATAGATCGACAATCAATTAAGGTTTGGTTTGCCGAGAACCAGCTCATATTTGGAGTGACGTCTGAGCCGAAAAGATCATTTAAAAGGATCAACTGATGATTGCGCGCATTCGCTCACATGTTGAATCAATAGGAACAAAATGACAGTGTCAAATGATACTAATGAATATTGCTAGACATATGAGAAGCATCCATAATGTAAGCAAACAAGTAATTGTTGAGCAATAGTTTGAAGAGGATTCTCAGAAGATCAAATAGTATATCAGAGAATCTTATGAAGCATACGAACAACTGGGGATGAACAGATACTCGATAAGTGCGAGGAATTATCCATAGGGGTATTCATGTGGTAAAGAACTGCAAGGCAGTAAGCTCAAGGGATTCTCGGGGCAACAGAGACTATTTCAGGGCATCTTGAAAATAACAAGAGCAACAAGGAATGATTGTATGAATGACAAGTGTATGTAGTTAGTCATAGGGGCTTATCGGTGGTAGGGAATTTCAAAAGCGATGACACAAGTCTCGAGAGAACATCGGAGAGTAACTTCGAAGTCTTCTGGTGAAGCACGCAATCATCTGGAATGAAGGGGCTCTCCGGGTGGAAGTGGTTACGAGATCCTAGAGTCAGAGTGAGCAAAATCATTTAACCCGAATAAGGGAGAGATCAGAATCCCATAGTAAAGACGAGGAATAAAAGATCCTAACACCACCCAATGGCGACGTGGGCCCGTAAGACACACAGCCATGTTAGTAAAAGTTTTTCAGTGACTAGACTTAACTTCGGCCAAGGAGTTGGAAAGGGACTACCTAGAGGCAGTCGGCGCTGATACCAACTTGTGACGCCCTCGATTCAATCGTACACTAATCATGCACGCAAATGTGTACGGTCAAGATCAAGGACTCACGGGAAGATATCACAACACAACTCTAGACACAATTTAAAATAATACAAGCTTTATATTACAAGCCAGGGGCCTCGAGGGCTCGAATACATCAGCTCGAATACAAACGAGTCAGCGGAAGCAACAATATCTGAGTACAGACATGAGTTAAACAAGTATGCCTTAAGAAGGCTAGCACAAAAGCAACATCAATTGAAAAGGCAAGGCCTCCTGCCTGGGAGCCTCCTAACTACTCCTGGTCGTCGGCGTCCGTGACGTGGTAGTAGGCACCCTCGGGGTAGTAGTAGTCGTCAAAGGTGGCATCTAGCTCCTGGACTCCACCATCTAGTTGCAACAACCAGAAAGAAGAAAGAAGGGGGAAAAGGGGTAGCAAAGCAACCATGAGTACTCATCCAAAGTACTCGCAAGCAAGGATCTACACTACATATGCAACATTATCAAAGGAAGGTTGTATATGTGGACTGGGCTGCAGAAATGCCAGAATAGAGAGAAGGCCTAGTCCTATCGAAGATTAGCATCTTCTGGAAACCACCATCTTGCAGCAAACAGGAGGGGGTAAAGTAGCATAAAGTAAAGTAGTACTAGTGTTATCAACCTCGGCCAGAGATCCTTTCTTGACTCCCTGCGAGAAAGCAATCTCAGAGCCAGACTATCCAATTGTCATCACACTCCAATTGTCATCACAAGTATCCAGTTCTAGTTGTATCGATCGCGATACAACTCGGAGTGTCCGTTACCGTAGGACAGGCTATCGATAGATGTTTTCTTCCATGCAGGGGTGCACCAACTTACCCACCATGCGTGATTAACTCCGTCCGGACACACTTTCCTGGGTCATGCCCGGCCTCGGCCAAACAATACGCCGCAACCCGACCTAGACTTAATAGAGAGGTCAGCACGCCGGACTAAACCTATGCCCCCAGGGGTCATGGGCCATCTCCCCGGAAACTCCTGCATGTTGCGTACGTGGCCGGTGAGCAGACCTAGCTACCTCTTTAAAAAAGGTAGGTGCTTACCAGTCCCACCCGGCGCGCGCCGCTCAGTCGCTGACGTCTATTAAGCTTCGGCTGATGTATACGACGCAGAACGCCCATACTATGCCCACGTGATGGTTAGTGCTATCAGGCCAGAGGCCCCTCGGATCAAATATCCAAATCGTATTGGATTAGGAACGCGCGTAACAAGCAGAGACTCACGAAAGATGTGACCCCGTTGCCCCATCTCGAGGACTTGCGGCAAGGGCTAAGAATGCCCGGCCATGCCTCGTAATTATCTCACGAGCACCTTCCAGGTTAACCCGACTCCACATCACTCGCAATTATGCTCGCGTGGGTACCCCTTAGGGTCGACCCGTCTTTAGTAACATGGTTTAGTGTAAAGTCATAGTAATCATAGTAACTGTGTGTCTAAACATCAAGGGGAAAACCCGAGGAATCACCCCCGATGAATTCCACTCCACGTAATAATCAAGGTGAACGTAAGAGGAATCACCCCCGTGGTTCACACTTGTGGGGTTGCACGACAGAGTCGTATCGGAAGTGGTTAAGGCGGAATCACCCTCGATAAGCACGATCGAATAGCTACACTACAGGGTTAACATCAGAAGTGCTATAGAGGTCTCACCCTCGGCACTCGATAGTAACCTAGTAGTGTCGAGCAACTAAGGGGAAGTGATGTGCGGTGCCGGGGCCTGGTCTTCGATCCCGTTAATCGGGTCTTTGATGATGAAGCAGGGGCAACAAGGACAAGGTGGGGGTCACTGATGGATCACTAACCAACCTATACTAAGCAATTTAAGATAAGCAGGTAAGGTACAACAACAGATACAAAAGCAGGCTATGCATCAGAATAGGAGCAACCAATAACAGTAGCAAAATCTAATGCAAGCATGAGAGAATGGAATGGGCGATATCAGGATGATCAAAGGGGGGGCTTGCCTGGTTGATCTGGCAAGGAGGGGTCATCGTCGACGTAGTCGATCACAGGGGCAACATCGGTCTCGGGGTCTACCGGAGAGAAGAGGGGGGAGAAACAGTAAATATAAAGCAAACATAGCATAACGGGACAACAGGCAGAGCTAGACGTGTTCTAACGCAGTGCTACACGATACCGGCGAGGGGGGAAGTCAACCAGGAATGTTTTCCCGGTTTCGGACCTGTGTTAGACGGATGAGCGGAGGGGGAAAGTTCCATGTTCAGCATGCTAGGGGCATGTGACAGATGAACTGACCGCATATTTGGATTCGTCACGTTTTTCTGAGCAACTTTCATGTATAAAGCATTTTGATCCGAGCTACGGTTTATTTTCTATGAATTTTCAAAGATTAAAACATTTTCTGGAATTATTTAAATTAACATAAAAGGTTATTGCACCAGTATGACGTCAGCAAAGCGTCAGCAGGTCAACCGCAGTTGTTCAGGTCAAACCTGGCAGCTAGGCCCCACTTGTCATAGAGAGTGGGTTAACTAACTAACTAACAGGATTAATCAGCTAGGTGGGGCCCTATGTCAGTGGCTAATTAACCGATTAGATTAGGTTTTAACTAAAACTAAGTTAATTAACTTAACTAGACGGGACGGGCCCACTAGTCAGTGGCTGCAGCGCCAAGTCAGCATAGTTGACCGGGGTCAAAGGGTCAGCTGGGGCCCAGTGACCCACCGGGCAGTGGCCCCTGGTCGGCCACGTCGGCACGGCCGGCGTTCAGCCGTCGGCGACACAGAGAGGCAGCGGAGGCGCTCGGGAGGCCGGATTTCGCCTACAGGGGGCCAAAACGGACACGGCCGACGCCGTTCGAACGAGAGCGGCGAGCCGCAACTAACCGCGGTGGTGGCCGGCCCCGGGGCGGCCGGAAACAGCGTCGGCGTGGATCACGGGCGGCGGTGGCCTTCGGGCGCTCGACGGAGATGGTGCTTCGGGACACGGCTTACCGTGCGGAGCGGCTCCACGGGCAGCTGGTGCTCACGCACATCCATTGCCGTAGTCGATAGTAGGCGGGAGGCGATGAGCTCACCGGTGACGAGCTCACGGCGGCGGCCGGAGCACTGGCCCGTCGAGGACGGTGCCAGGGGGAGCGGGAGGAGTCGCGGACGCGTGCAGTGGGTGCAGGCGGAGGTGGTGAGCAC
>NC_041393.1:640343994-640443878 GCF_002162155.2 Triticum dicoccoides
GGAGCTCACCGGGAAGGCACAAGGAGGCCCGGCGACAACTTAGTAGCAGCAGGGGGGTGGCCGGAGTGGACAGTGACGGCGACCACCAAAGCGGAGGAAGGTGGCGATCCGGCGAGGCAGAGGGGCTCCGAGGCCCGTGGCGTGGTCGCGGTCATTGTGGTCGAGGACGAGCGGGGCTCCTGGACGCAGGCGGACAGAGGACGGTCGCTGGTGGACACGCGCACCGCGAGGCCGCAACGACGGCTATGCCTAGGCCAGCGTGGCGCGGCAGATCTGGGGGAAAGGGGAGAGAGAAGAAGCCAGTAGGGCGAGCGGGTGGATGAGAGCAGGGGGATCGAGGCGTCGAGGCGCTGGCGGCCTTATCCTCCTCCCGGCGTCGCCAGCGAGGCGGTCGGGCGGGAACGGCGCCTGTAGCGGCCCGGGTCAGAGGAACAGGGATGAGGGGGAGAGCGACCGAGGAGGGGGCGTGGGCCGGCCTAGTTGGGCCGGCTGGCTCGGGCGGGCCGAAGCCCAAGTGGGACAGGGGCCTTTTCCCTTTTATTTAAACAGAGAAAGAAAGGAAGTTAATTGGGCATCCAAATATCTTAAGTAAATTATGGAACTGGGCCCATAAAATCCAAGGCATTGTTAGCCAGTGCCACAAATAGTTTGGAGGCCAGGGGATGTCATTTACATTTTCCACAATTAAAATGACATTCAAAAATGTTGAAGTTGCAATGAAATAATTGCTACTGTCCATCTTAGCTCAATGGTGATGTTGTTTTCCTTAACAAATAATTGTTATGGAATTTTTGACAAATGATGAACATTTTTCCAGCAACTTTGAGCAACTTCAAAGTTCACTTGAATTTGATTTGACTGGAATTTCAAATGGGATATTGAACAAAGATGATTAAGCACTGTTTGGAAAAATGATTAGTTTAATCATAGAGGGTTACTGTAGCATGACACCGGGGGTGTTACAAGTTGTCATAGAGACAATGTTTTTCTTCAGGAAGCGGTCCTTCTTGTACTACGCTTTCTTCAACTGCCTGGCCTTTTCAAATTTACATTTTTCTTCTTGAATGAAGGTAGTCAGCATATGACTCTGGCCAGGAGTCAGCTTAAAATCAGGAATAGGAGTGTTGGGGTCCTTGTATCGGATATCAATGTAATCAAGGATCAATTTTGGATCCAAAAGTAGAGGCACGTTTGTGCCTTTGGCTCTAGCGGCCTTGAGCTTCCTGTCTCTGACGATTTCAGCAAGTTCTTCAACATCAGCTTTGTCTTCATCAAACAACACTTGGAAGGCGACCTGCTTCTTGTGAGGACTTGGGCAAGAGCGTCATCCAGCAGTGGCCTTTTTCTTCAGCAGAGAGGGGCCAGTCGATGAATTTGGTGCAGCTGAAGAACTAGCAGAAGCTCCTGAGGCAATAGAGATGCCTGTAGTCCTTTGGCACGTGGCGATCCACAGGCACTGAGGATTTTGTCGGAGGAGCTGAGGACTTTGGAGGAGCTGGAGCAGCTTGAGGAGTTGGTCGTGAGGGCTTTTAAGAGTCTGGCCGTGAGGGCATTGCTGAGGAACTTGGCCGTGAGGGCATTTGGAGTGAAGCACTTGGCTTATGAGCAGGCTTCTTTGCCATGGCCTTCTTTCACTTGCTTGTAGAGGCCTCAACAGTGGTAGCAGCAGCAGCAGAGTCTTCATTAAATTTCCTCACTGCTTCCTTAGCCATTTTGGCTAGTTTGGCCTGGCGCTTGGCCCATTCATCAGGATAGTCCTCACCACGCTTGAGGCTGGTGGGATCAGCTTCTTGGCCAGGTGCCAATGGAGGTCTTGGGCATGGAGGATTTAGAGTGAATTTCTTCATATACTTGGGAGTAATATACTTGTACTCCCTCCATTCCCGTGCCCATCTCCTCTCAATCTTTTGAATGCGCACCTTGCGCTGATTTTTATCCTCCTCAGGGGGTGTGCAGTACCCAGCATAGATGTCATCAGGGATCTCAAACGTTGTGTTGACCTCAGGCCTTTTTCCTCCCTTCTGTGGCTTCTTACCGTCAGCCATTTTCTTCAGCTAAGGAATATGAACAACAAAATTTTCTGAAGAGGTGCGCAACTTTTCTTCAAGGAACGCTGCAAATGAGTTAAGTTGATGAGAACCTAGTGATTCAGTAGCGGACATGACTACCTATGAACAGAGTATAGTTGCGAGGAATTTGGAGAGGTCATATGCATTCTCGGAAGCTTTTTCAAAAAGAACAAGTTTGAGGAATTTGACCAGATGTGTCTTGAAGAATTTCACTAAGCGTTCTTTGTCTTAGGTTCCAGAGTTGTATAGATCGAAAATCCACACAATTGAGGAATCTTGACGAAAAATGTTGCTTAGAGAAACAGATCAAGAACAGATGACTGATGTCTACTACACAACCTTCTTCTTGTAGACGTTGTTGGGCCTGCAAGTGCACAGGTTTGTAGGACAGTAGCAAATTTCCCTCAAGTGGATGACCTAAGGTTTATAAATCCGTAGGAGGCGTAGGATGAAGATGGTCTCTCTCAAACAACCCTACAACCAAATAACAAAGAGTCTCTTGTGTCCCCAACACACCCAATACAATTGTAAATTGTATAGGTGCACTAGTTCGGCGAAGAGATGGTGATACAAGTGCAATATGGATGGTAGATATAGGTTTTTGTAATCTGAAAAATATAAAAACAGCAAGGTAACTAATGATAAAAGTGAGCATAAACGGTATTGCAATGATAGGAAACAAGGCATAGGGTTCATCCTTTCACTAGTGCAAGTCTCTCAACAATAATAACATAGATAGATCATATAACAATCCCTCAACATGCAACAAAGAGTCACTCCAAAGCCACTAATAGCGAGAACAAACGAAGAGATTATGGTAGGGTACGAAACCACCTCAAAGTTATTCTTTTGGATTGATCTATTCAAGAGTTCGTACTACTATAACACCTTAAGACACAAATCAACCAAAACCCTAATGTCACCTAGATACTCCATTGTCACTTCAAGTATCCGTGGGCATGATTTTACGATATGCATCACACAATCTCAGATTCATCCAACCAACACAAAGTACTTCAAAGAGTGCCCCAAAGTTTCTACCGAAGAGTCAAGAAAACGTGTGCCAACCCCTATGCATAGGTTCATGGGCGGAACCCGCAAGTTGGTCACCAAAACATACATCAAGTGGCACGTGATATCCCATTGTCACCACAGATAAACATGGCAATACATACATCAAGTGTTCTCAAATCAAAAACTCAATCCGATAAGATAACTTCAAGAGGGAAACTCAATTCATCACAAGAGAGTAGAGGGGGAGAAACATCATAAGATCCAACTATAATAAAAAAGCTCGCGATACATCAAGATCGTGCCATAGAGAGAACAGGAGAGAGAGAGATCAAACACATAGCTACTGGTACATACCCTCAGCCCCGAGGGTGAACTACTCCCTCCTCGTCATGGATAGCGCCGGGCTGATGAAGATGGCCACCGGTGATGGGTTCCCCCTCCGGCAGGGTGCCAGAACGGGCTCCCGAGAGGTTTTTGTTGGCTACAGAGGCTTGTGGTGGCGGAACTCCCGATCTCTCTTGATATTCGATGTTTTTAGGGTACGTAGGCTTATATAGGCGAAAGAAGTCAGTCGGGAGGTGCTCGAGGGGCCCACGAGACAGGGGGCGCGCCCTATAGCGGGGGCGCCCTCCTATCTCATGGCTGCCTCGAGGATCTTCTGACATGAACTCCAAGTCTCCAGGATCACATTCTTCCAAAAAATCACGCTGCCGAAGGTTTCATTCTGTTTGGACTCCGTTTGATATTCCTTTTCTTTGGAATACTGAAACAGGCAATAAAGCAGCAATATGGGCTGGGCGTCCGGCTAATAGGTTAGTCCCAAAAATGATATAAATGTGTAAAATAAATCCCATAAACATCCAAAGGGGTAATATAATAGCATGGAACAATCAAAAATTATAGATACGTTGGAGACGTATCAAGTATCCCCAAGCTTAATTCCTACTCGTCCTCGAGTAGGTAAATGATAAAAATGGAATTTTTGATGTGGAATGCTACCTAGCATAATTCTCAATGTAATTTTCTTTATTGTGGCATGAATGTTCAGATCCAAATGATACAAAATAAAATTTCATATTAACATGAAAATAGTGATACTTCAAGCATACTAATCAAAGTAATCATGTCTTCTCAAAATAACATGGCCAAATAAAGTTATCCCTACAAAATCATATAGTCTGACTGTTGCTCTATCTTCATCACACAAAGTATTTAATCATGCACAACCCCGATGACAAGCCAAGCAATTGTTTCATACCTTAGTAATCTCAAACTTTTTCAACTTTCACGCAATACATGAGCGTGAGCCATGTATATAGCACTATGGGTGGAATAGAATGGTGGTTGTGGAGAAGACAAAAAGGAGAAGATAGTCTCACATCAACTAGGCGTATCAACGGGCTATGGAGATGCCCATCAATAGATATCAATGTGAGTGAGTAGGGATTGCCATGCAACGGATGCACTAGAGCTATAAATATATGAAAGCTCAAAGAAAGAAACTAAGTGGGTGTGCATCCAAGTTGCTTGCTCACGAAGACCTAGGACACTTTTGAGGAAGCCCATCATTGGAATATACAAGCCAAGTTCCATAATGACAAATTCCCACTAGTATATGAAAGTGACAACATATGAGACTCTCTATCATGAAGATCATGGTGCTATTTTGAAGCAAAAGTGTGGAAAAGAGATAGTAGCATTGTCCCTTCTCTCTTTTTCTCTCATTTATTTTTTTCTTTTTCTTTCTCTTTTTTTTCTTTTTTTCTTTGGCCTTCTCTTCTTCTTTTTTTTGCCCTTTTTTTACTTTCTTTATTTCTTTTTTCTTTTTGTAAAGTCCGAAGTCTCATCTCGACTTGTGGGGGAATCATAGTCTTCATCATCCTTTCCTCACTAGGACAATGCTCTAATAATGAAGATCATCACACTTTTATGGATTTACAACTCAAGAATTACAACTCAAAGCTAGAACAAGATATGACTCTATATGAATGCCTCTGGCGGTGTACCGGGATATGCAATAAATCAAGAGCGACATGTATGAAAATTTTGAAGGTGGCCTTGCCACAAATACGATGTCAACTACATGATCATGCAAAGAGCAATATGACAAAGGTAATGCGTGTCATATGAACGGAATGGTAGAAAGTTGCATGGAAATATATCTCGGAATGGCTATGGAAATGCCACAATAGGTAAGTATGGTAGCTGTTTTGAGGAAGGTATATGGTGGGTGTATGGTACCGGCGAAAGTTGCGCGACACAAGAGAGACTAGCAATGGTGGAAGGGTGAGGTGCGTATAATCCATGGACTCAACATGTCACGCCCAATATGCGACCCTATCCAAAAGGAACTCGAAGGTCCCACCAAGGATAGACCCGCATATTGAAACGCTTTTGCAAGGTGGATATCATTACATCAACATTACATAATAGATGGGGATACATACAAGAGGCAAACAATGCCACATGAATACAACATCATACATAAGATCACCATCCGACTACAGATGAAACACAAACAGAAACTCAAACGACATCCACCCTGCTAGCTCAGGCTGCCGACCTGGAACCTATCCCTTGATCGAAGAAGAAGCAGAAGAAGAACTCCAAAACAAGCAACATCGCTCTCGCGTCAAGATCATCGCATAACCTGTACCTGCAACTGTTGTTGTAGTAATCTGTGAGCCACGAGGACTCAGCAATCCCATTACCATGGGTATCAAGAGTAGCAAAGCTTAATGGGAAAGGAATGGGTAAAGTGGTGAGGTTGCAGCAGCGGCTAAGCAAGTATGGTGGCTAACCTACGCAAATAAGAGTGAGAAGAGAAGCAAAGGAACGGTCGTCAACTAGTAATGATCAAGAGGTGATCCTGAACTCCTACTTACGCCAAACATAACCCAAGACCGTGTTGACTTCCCGGACTCCGCCGAAAAGAGATCATCACGGCTACACACGCGGTTGATGCATTTTAATTCGAATCAGGTGTCAAGTTATCTACAACCGGACATTAACAAATTCCCATCTGCCACATAACCACGGGCACGGCTTTCAAAACTTTATACCCTGCAGGGGTGTCCCAACTTAGCCCATGATAAGCTCTCGCGATCAACGAAGGATATACCTTCTCTCGGGAAGACCCGGTCAGTCTCGGAATCCCAGTTTACAAGATATTTTGACAATGGTAAAACAAGACTAGCAAGACCGCCTGATGTGCCGACAAATCCTGATAGGAGCTGCACATATCTCGTTCTCAGGGCACACCGGATGAGCAAGACGACGGGTTGGCATAGACCCTGGTTGCCCAGCGGGCGCCGGACATCGCTCGGTTTGGACCAACACTTAGACAAGCATTGGCCCGGGGGGGGGGCTAAAATAAAGATGACCCTCGGGTTAATTACTCCCAAGGGAAAATGTAGGTGGTGGTGAGGCAAATGGTAAAACCAATGTTGGGCCTTGCTGGAGGAGTTTTATTCAAAGCGAACTGTCAAAGGGGTCCCATAAATCACCCAACCGCGCAAGGAACGCAAAATCCGGGAACATAACACCGGTATGACGGAAACTAGGGCGGCAAGAGTGGAACAAAACACCAGGCATAAGGCCGAGCCTTCCACCCTTTACCAAGTATATAGATGCATTAATTAAATAAGAGATATTGTGATATCCCAACATAAACCTGTCCACCATGGAGCAATCTTCAACTTCACCTGCAACTAACAATGCTATAAGAGGGGCTGAGTGAAGCGGTAACATAGCCAAGCAATGGTTCGCTAGGAAGGGTGAAAATGTTAGAGGCTGACATGGCAATTTGGGAGGCTTGAAGAGCAAATGATAGGTAGTGCAGCAAAGTGATAGAACGAAGCAACTAGCATAGCAATGATAGTAGTGAGATCCAGGGTAGCGGTCATCTTGCCTGAAATCCCGCAAGGAATAAGAACGAGTCCATGAAGAAGATGAAGCCACGAAGACGAACCAAGCATGGACGAACGAATCCTCACGATCGCAACGAAACGGGAACTAACAAGAAGAAGCACACAACATAGTAAACACACCACACATGAACAAGGCATAATGCACAACCAAGCATGAAGCATGACAAAGCTAGATGAAGCTACTCATGGCAAGAGATGACGCAAACAAGAACAACACCTCAAAGCAAGTTTAAATGAGGCCGGGAACAACATAAAACAATTCCGGTAAGTCCTCATATGCAAATTTCGAAATTGGTCCAGATCAGAATAAACCTTATGTTCAAGTTGTTAAACAGCAAGTTAAGTTGCACCAAGATGATCTACATGAAATTCTAGTCAAGTTACATATAAAGTTCATTTAGTTCGGCGCTACGACCTAGAAGATATGAGCAAAACAAGTTAAACATGGCATTGATGCAAAATGCACCCAAACATCAAGCAAACACCTCAAAACAAGGATGCAACATGATAATATGAAACAACATGCAATTCTAAGCAAGTTTCATATAGAGCACACTCAAAACGGAGCAACGGTTCAACACATACACTATACAAGGCACAACAACAATCTGTCCAAAACAGCAACTAAGCATCTAGCAAGCATCAAAACAATATGCTATAGTACCACAATAGGAAAACAAAAGTCATGGGCATGATGTACAGGTAAAGCATAACAAAACATGAACACTGAGCTAACTCCAAAAATCACTAGAACATGCTCAAAAACACATGGCAAGATTGCATATATTAACAGTTTCAGACTTTGCAGAAATAACATCAGGTTGCAATGTTTAGAGCTATCAAACAACATGTTATAGGAACTTATCATGGCAAACAAAGGCATGGCATGAATCTACTAATTGCATATAACAAAAGTCCTTTATTGACCAAGATCCAAAAGGGCACAGAAAATATGATGGCACCCATGTAAACATGGCAAGTTATATGACATATTCATACATGGCAGGAACAACAATAAGTAGACATGTTGGTGAGCTTGAACCACTCACCACAGAGCAACACATGGCATGGAAAGGCAACCAACAGCAAGAAGACATGTTTATTAAGCTAAGCATGGCAAGAGAAAGTCCATAGGGTGCATGGATCACTAACAACAAACATGGCAACATTGAATGTTAACAGACTGACAGCAACATTATTTAGCAACTTGAGAGCAAGATTACAACAAGCTATAAATGCAACCAGGGGTATGGATGGATAGAGCATGACATGTATAACAAATCATCATTAGTGAACATCTCCATATTATGCATACAATGACTTGTAGAAGCAGGTTTACATAGCATCACAAAATAACAGATTCTGTCTAGCAAAACAGCAACAGCAAGTACCCTACTTAACAAGCTTGATGCACTCACTACACAAATCACAAAAATACATGGATGGCACCACTGTTAAGATGGAATAATGTAGTTCAAAACACATGTAGACATCAACCTCATAGGATGCACACATCAAATGCAACAAAAATGACAAATCAGCATGTTCTGTTAACAAATAGCAGACAACATCATATAGCACTCTTGCAACGACGATTCAGGCATCAAGATGAGCTCAAATGAACATGGCACAATGGAATGAAATGTAGATAATCTCATGATGACCATTTTGATATATCACACGCACGAATCGGAGCTACGGATGCAGAGTTATGATGCGATGAACAGGGCATGAAAATATGCAACAATTCGGGACTTAGGGAAATCTGGAGGTCAACCTTGGATCCAGATCTGGATCGGGCACGGTATGGGAACCGAGGCGGCCGGAGCATCGCCGGAGTTGACGGGGGAGGTTGCCGACAGGGCGGAGAGCGGCAGATCCGGGCGCGTGGCGGTGGGGCTGACGCGGGGTGGCTGGCGGAGGAAGGCGGCGGCGGTGTCCGGCGAGGAGCGGAGCTCCGGCAGGGAGCTCGGGGCCGCGGAGCCCCTGCCGGCGGGGAGGGAGAGGCGCGGCCGGACGGGGCGCGGAGGGCGCGGGTCCGGCGCGGCGCGAGAAAGCGCGCGGTCGGGTCGGGCGGCTCGGGCACGATGCGCCGGCGGCGAAGGGCGGCGGGGCGGCGGGTAGCAGCGCGGGAGCGCTCCGGCGAGGTGGCGGTGACGGGCGGAGGCGCGGGCGTGCGGGCCAGCCGCGGGCCGGGCGGGCCGGACGGCGGAGGCAACAGGGAGTGCCACTTGGCGCTCCCTAGTTAGGCGAGGGAGCGGCGGCGGACGTGTCCGGCGCCGGGCGGACGTGTCCGGTGCGCGGAGGAAGAAGGGGGCTAGGGTTTGGACCGGGAATTTTGGGGGAGGGGCTAATTTATAGATTCTGGGAGTTAGGAGAGTCCACATGGGGCACCGTTTTCGCCCACACGATCGTGATCGAACGACCGAGAGCATGGAAGGGGTTAGGATGGATTTTGGGCCACTTTGGAGGGGTGTTGGGCTGCAACACAAAGAGGGCTTTTACGGTTACCCGGTTAGTCGTTGGAGTATCAAACGACCTCCAAATGGCACGAAAGTTGACAGGCGGTGCTATACCAAGTCCGCTTGGCAAGACTCGGTCCATTCCGAGAACATTTAACACCCGCTCACAACAGGAGACAAAAAGGGGAACGCTGGAGGGCATAGGAGTGCCGGATTGCAAAACGGACAACAGGGAAAATGCTCGGATGCATGAGACGAACACGTATGCAAAATGAGATGCACATGATGACATGAAAAAATGCAACACGCAAGCAAATGACATGGCAATGACGGCGAATAATTGGCAGACACCTGGCGCATCGAATCCGGGGTGTTACAACACTCCTCCACTAATAAGAGATCTCGTCTCGAGATCTTAGGACCGAGACAGAAGGGAAAAAGGATGAGGTGAAGCAAGAACTCAAGAGAAGAAGCAAAGAATCGAGAGCACTCGAGAAGAAGAGAGGAACGACGAGAATGACGAGAATCGAAAGCTCACGGAATCATATAGACTATGAAACCACTCCGGTTAGAACAGATAAGAAACGAATAAGACTGAAAGGATTTAGGCAGCACTCCCGCTGAAACATGGAGGAATAGAACACGGGTTTGAGAGGATGGAATGATACTTGATGAAGACACGACATAAAACCTCCGGAAGGAATTGAAAGAGTTGAATGAAAAGAACTTAGAAGGAACGATTGAACGGAGTTGTTGAGAAAATCAACAACGAAAGAATAAGCTTGTTGTGGTCTTATAGGTAACATCTCAAGATCATGAGGTGATAACCGGCCACAAACGGAAATGATTGGATAGCTTAGAAGAATGAAGAAATGCAAAACTCCACTTCAAAAGAATACGGAGATTTAATTGCACTTCAAAACGCGAGAAGGAAAGATACTTGAACTCCACCCACAAAATCTGGATGAACTCTTGAAGAAAGAATTAAATCATGAAGAACCACCATGAAGAACTCCGGTGACAAAGGATGATGAGATAGAATAAAGGATGAAAGAATAAGATTAAAGCTTGTGATGATTTAGATGGAGGTCCGAACGAGATGGCTGAGGAAATTGAACTCCGGAAAGAAAAGATGAAAACACTTGGAACTAGAATTTATTCATTAAGAACAAACTCCGAAGAAAAGGATTAATCACTTGGATGAAATAAGAATAAGATTTATTGTATGCTTATCCTTCATCAAATTAAATTGATGACACAATCGATTTTGCATATTACTTATCCTTCTTGAAAAGATTAAGGGGAATGTGGCACAAAACTTGAGAGAGTCTTCATGAACCACCGGTAGGATTGGAAAGAACAAATGAATATATATGATAATCAAGGAAAAGAATCTTGAACGAACCACCATAAGAATTCGAAAATGATCGATGAAAGAGACTGAATCACCGGGAAGAATTAGAAGAACAAATATGCTAGAGGGGATTAGATGCCAAAGAATAAAGAGATCAAGAGTAGATTAAAGAACACTTGAACTAAGCACCGAGATAATTGGATAACGGTAGATGAAATGTGAGGACGAAGAATTCTTCTGGAACGATGGCCTACGGTGAAAAGAAACATAAATCAACTCCTGAAATACTCTGGATGGGTAGGAAAAGAATATCTGACAAATGGAATAATTCGAGGTTGATAACATGAAGCTAGAACCACGAATCTTCGAGAGAACGGGCATAATTTAGGGGAAAACTCTTCTTCAATCTTCAAATGATGACGAGAAACACCACCAAAATTACTGGGATACTCTGGGAGGATGAGAAGCGAAGGGGTTGAGCCAACAATGAAATGATTTGAAATTGATCTTGGAAAGGCATCTGACTGATGAAGTTCATTCTTACGTCACACTTGAAAAGAATTTGAGAATAACCCCGGGAGAATTAGAAGAGTCGGGTAAGATCACGGGAAAATACCTGTGGGTTAGGGCCCACCAAAGTGAAAAACACCGTTGGAAAGGGATGTTGAACAGATAGATGAAACACCGGAACAATTGAAATATTTGAATGAGGTGACAACCTCAAATTAATTCAAACACAGACAATTCCCCTGAGATATCTTCAACACTCTGGAAGGATAAACTGGCGAGAGGCGAACGAGCAGGGAAAACACTTGAGCTGAGGGAAAGAATATAATCACTACCGAAAAACCTAGAATTGAATCCACCAGAAAAGAAAAAGAGATGAAGAATGACGAACGTGACGAGAATTCACCGGTTGAAATAATTGTGGGAAGACTGAAGAGGCTCCGTACGAATGAAATTGATGGTCGAAACATACTCAGGCTCCGGGAAGAAGAAGGTGGGAGGGCGGGAAAACAAAGGCAACTTGGAAGGGGGAACTGACGAATATCTTGAAGAGAAAACACCGGTTGAAATCATTGAGGAAACAAAGCAAAGACTTCGCATGAGTAGGATGGATACTCGATTACAGACTTTGACTCCAAGAAGAAAAAGGGTGGGCGGGTGGGAAAAGTGTTGGAGAACGTTGCAGAAAATAAAAAAATTTCCTACGGTTAAGATCCATCTATGAGTTCATCTAAGCAACGAGTGATAGGAGTGCATCTACATACCTTTGTAGATCGCGAGCGGAAGCTTTCAAGAGAAAGGGGATGATGGAGTCGTACTCGTCATGATCCAAATCATCGATGACCTAGTGCCGAACGGACAACACCTCCACGTTCAACACATGTACTGAGGGGATGGCGTCTCCTCCTTCTTGATCCAGCAAGGGGGAAGGAGAGGTTGAGGAAGAAGGCTCCAGCAACAGCACGACGGCGTGGTGGTGATGGAGAGGCAGTACTCCGACAGGGCTTCGCCAAGCACTTAACGGAGGAGGGGAGGTGTTGGGGAGGGGAGGGGCTGTGCCTTGGATCAGGTGTGCAGCCCTCCCCTCGCCCCTCTATTTATAGGAGAAGGGGGAAGGGGGCCGGCCCCCTCTAGATGAGATCTAGAGGGGGGGGGCGGCCAGGGAGGGGGCTTGCCCCCCAAGCAAAGGGGGGGCGCCCCCACTAGGGCTTCCCCCCAACCCTAGGCGCATGGGCCCAAGGAGGGGCGCGCCCAGCCCTCCAGGGGCTGGTTCCCTGCCCCCTACGGCCCATGAGGCCCACCGAGAGAGGTGGCCCCTACCGGTGGACCCTCGGAACCCCTCCGGTGGCCCCGGTACAATACCGATATGCCCCCGAAAATTTCCAGTGACCGTATGACAACTTCCCATATATAAATCTTCACCTCCGGACCGTTCCGGAACTCCTCGTGATGTCCGGGATCTCATCCGGGACTCCGAACAACATTCGGTAATCACATACAAGTCTTCCTAATAACCCTAGCGTCACAGAACCTTAAGTGTGTAGACCCTACGGGTTCGGGAGACACGTAGACATGACCGAGACGGCTCTCCGGTCAATAACCAACATCGGGATCTGGATACCCATGTTGGCTCCCACATGCTCCTCGATGATCTCATCGGATGAAGCACGATGTCGAGGATTCAATCAACCCCGTATACAATTCTCTTTGTCAATCGGTACGTTACTTGCCCGAGACTTGATCGTCGGTATCCCAATACCTTGTTCAGTCTCATTACCGGCAAGTCACTTTACTCGTACCGTAATGCATGATCCCGTGACCAAACACTTGGTCACTTTGAGCTCATTATGATGATGCATTACCGAGTGGGCCCAGAGATACCTCTCCGTCATACGGAGTAACAAATCCCAGTCTCGATCCGTGTCAACCCAACAGACACTTTCGGAGATACCTGTAGTGCACCTTTATAGTCACCCAGTTATGTTGTGACGTTTGGTGCACCCAAAGCACTCCTACGGTATCCGGGAGTTACACGATCTCATGGTCTATGGAAAAGATACTTGACATTGGAAAAGCTCTAGCAAAACGAACTACACGATCTTGTGCTATGCTTAGGATTGGGTCTTGTCCATCACATCATTCTCCTAATGATGTGATCCCATTATCAATGACATCCAATGTCCATAGTTAGGAAACCATGACTATCTGTTGATCAACGAGCTAGTCAACTAGAGGCTTACTAGGGACATATTATGGTCTATGTATTCACACGTGTATTACGATTTCCGGATATTACAATTATAGCATGAATAAAGACAATTATCATGAACAAGGAAATATAATAATAATCCTTTTATTATTGCCTCTAGGGCATATTTCCAACAGTCTCCCACTTGCACTAGAGTCAATAATCTAGTTACGTTGTGATGAATCGAACACCCATAGAGTTCTGGTGTAGATTATGTTTTGCTAGCGAAAGAGGTTTAGTCAACGGATCTGCGACATTCAGATCCGTATGTACTTTGCAAATATCTATGTCTCTATCTTGAACATATTCACGGATGGAGTTGAAACGGCGCTTCATGTGCCTGGTCTTCTTGTGAAACCTGGGCTCCTTGGCAAGGGCAATAGCTCCAGTGTTGTCACAGAAGAGTTTGATCGGCCCCGACGCATTGGGTATGACTCCTAGGTCGGTGATGAACTCCTTCACCCATATTGCTTCATGCGCTGCCTCCGAGGCTGCCATGTACTCCGCTTCACATGTAGATCCTGCCACGATGCTCTGCTTGCAGCTGCACCAGCTTACTGCTCCACCATTCAACATATACATGTATCCGGTTTGTGACTTAGAGTCATCCAGATCTGTGTCGAAGCTAGCATCAACGTAACCCTTTACGGCGAGCTCTTCGTCATCTCCATAAACGAGAAACATGTCCTTTGTCCTTTTCAGGTACTTCAGGATATTCTTGACCGCTGTCCAGTGTTCCTTGCCGGGATTACTTTGGTACCTTCCTACCAAACTTACGGCAAGGTTTACATCAGGTCTGGTACATAGCATGGCATACATAATAGATCCTATGGCTGAAGCATAGGGGATGACACTCATCTCTTCTTTATCTTTTGTCGTGGTTGGGCATTGAGCCGAGCTCAATCTCACACCTTGCAATACAGGCAAGAACCCTTTCTTGGATTGATCCATTTTGAACTTCTTCAAAATCTTATCAAGGTATGTGCTTTGTGAAAGACCTATGAGGCGTCTCGATCTATCCCTATAGATCTTGATGCCTAATATGTAAGCAGCTTCTCCAAGGTCCTTCATTGAAAAACACTTATTCAAGTAGGCCTTAATGTTGCCCAAAAGTTCTATATCATTTCCCATCAAAAGTATGTCATCTACATATAATATGAGAAATGCTACAGAGCTCCCACTCACTTTCTTGTAAACGCAGGCTTCTCCATAAGTCTGCATAAACCCAAACGCTTTGATCATCTCATCAAAGCGAATGTTCCAACTCCGAGATGCTTGCACCAGCCCATAAATGGATCGCTGGAACTTGCATACTTTGTTAGCATTCTTAGGATCGATAAAACCCTCTGGCTGCATCATATACAGTTCTTCCTTAAGATGCCCGTTAAGGAATGCCGTTTTGACGTCCATCTGCCATATCTCATAATCATAGTATGCGGCAATTGCTATCATGATTCGGACGGACTTCAGCTTCGCTATGGGAGAGAATGTCTCATCATAGTCAACCCCTTGAACTTGTCGATAACCCTTAGCGACAAGTCGAGCTTTATAGATGGTAATATTACCATCCGCGTCTGTCTTCTTCTTAAAGATCCCTTTGTTTTCTATCGCTCGCCGATCATCGGGCAAGTCTGTCAAAGTCCATACTTTGTTTTCATACATGGATTCTATCTCGGATTGCATGGCTTCAAGCCATTTGTTGGAATCTGGGCCCGCCATCGCTTCTTCATAGTTCGAAGGTTCACCGTTGTCTAACAACATGATTTCCAGGACAGGGTTCCCATACCACTCTGGTGTGGAACGTGTCCTTGTGGACCTACGAGGTTCAGTAGCAACTTGATCCGAAGTACCTTGATCATAATCATTAATTTCCTCTCCAATTGGTGTAGGCACCACAGGAACATTTTCCTAAGCTGTACTACTTTCCGGTTCAAGAGGTAGTACTTCATCGAGTTCTACTTTCCTCCCACTTACTTCTTTCGAGAGAAACTCTTTTTCCAAAAAGGATCCGTTCTTGGCAACAAAGATCTTGCCCTCGGATCTTAAGTAGAAGGTATACCCAATGGTTTCCTTAGGGTATCCTATGAAGACGCATTTTTCCGACTTGGGTTCGAGCTTTTCAGGTTGTAGTTTCTTGACATAAGCATCACATCCCCAAACTTTTAGAAACGACAGCTTAGGTTTCTTCCCAAACCATAATTCATACGGTGTCGTCTCAACGGATTTAGACGGTGCCCTATTTAAAGTGAATGTAGCTGTCTCTAGAGCGTATCCCCAAAATGATAGCGGTAAATCTGTAAGAGACATCATAGATCGCACCATATCCAATAGAGTGCGATTACGACGTTCGGACACACCGTTACGCTGAGGTGTTCCAGGCAGCGTGAGTTGTGAAACGATTCCACATTTCCTTAAGTGTGTACCAAATTCGTGACTTAAGTATTCTCCTCCACGATCTGATCGTAGGAACTTTATCTTTCGGTCACGTTGATTCTCTACCTCATTCTGAAATTCCTTGAACTTTTTAAAGGTCTCAGACTTGTGTTTCATCAAGTAGACATACCCATATCTACTCAAGTCATCAGTGAGAGTGAGAACATAACGATATCCTCCGCGAGCCTCAACGCTCATTGGACCGCACACATCGGTATGTATGATTTCCAATAAGCTGGTTGCTCGCTCCATTGTTCCGGAGAACGGAGTCTTGGTCATTTTGCCCATGAGGCATGGTTCGCACGTATCAAATGATTCATAATCGAGAGACTCTAAAAGTCCATCAGCATGGAGCTTCTTCATGCGCTTGACACTAATGTGACCAAGGCGGCAGTGCCACAAGTATGTGGGACTATCGTTATCAACTTTACATCTTTTGGTATTCACACTATGAATATGTGTAATATTACGTTCGAGATTCATTAAGAATAAACCATTGACCATCGGGGCATGACCATAAAACATATCTCTCATATAAATAGAACAACCATTATTCTCGGATTTAAATGAGTAGCCATCTCATATTAAACGAGATCCAGATACAATGTTCATGCTCAAACTTGGCACTAAATAACAATTATTGAGGTTCATAACTAATCCCGTGGGTAAATGTAGAGGTAGCGTACCGACGGTGATCACATCGACCTTGGAACCATTCCCGACGCGCATCGTCACCTCGTCCTTCGCCAGTCTCCGCTTATTCCGCAGCTCCTGCTGTGAGTTACAAATATGAGCAATGACACCGGTATCAAATACCCAGGAGTTACTACGAGTACTGGTAAGGTACACATCAATTACATGTATATCAAATATACCTTTAGTGTTTCCGGCCTTCTTGTCTGCTAAGTATTTGGGGCAGTTTCGCTTCCAGTGACCCTTCCCTTTGCAATAAAAGCACTCAGTCTCAGGCTTGGGTCCATTCTTTGACTTCTTCCCGGCAACTGGCTTACCGGGCGTGGCAACATCTTTGTCGTCCTTCTTGAAGTTCTTCTTACCCTTGCCCTTCTTGAACTTAGTGGTCTTATTGACCATCAACACTTGATGTTCTTTCTTGATTTCAACCTCTTCTAACTTTAGCATTGAAAATACTTCAGGAATGGTCTTCACCATCCCCTGCATATTGTAGTTCAACACAAAGCTCTTGTAGCTTGGTGGGAGCGACTGAAGGATTCTGTCAATGACCGCCTCGTCCGGGAGGTTGATCTCCAGCTGGGACAGGCGGTTGTGCAACCCAGACATTTTGAGTATGTGCTCACTGAGAGAACTGTTTTCCTCCATCTTACAACTATAGAACTTGTTGGAGACTTCATATCTCTCGACCCAGGCATGAGCTTGGAAAACCATTTTCAGCTCCTCGAACATCTCATATGCTTCGTGTTTCTCAAAACGCTTTTGGAGCCCCGGTTCTAAGCTGTAAAGCATGCCGCACTGAATGAGGGAGTAATCATCAGCACGTGACTGCCAAGCGTTCATAATGTCTTGGTTCTCTGGGATGGGTGCTTCACCTAGAGGTTCTTCTAGGACATATGCTTTCTTGGCTTCTATGAGGATGATCCTCAGGTTCTGGACCCAGTCTGAATAGTTGCTGCCATCATCTTTCAGCTTGGTTTTCTCTAGGAACGCGTTGAAGTTCATGTTGACATGAGCGTTGGCCATTTGATCTACAAGACATTTGCAAAGGTTTTAGACTAAGTTCATGATAATTAAGTTCATCTAATCAAATTATTTAATGAACTCCCACTCAGATTGACATCCCTCTAGTCATCTAAGTGTTACATGATCCGAGTCGACTAGGCCGTATCCGATCATCACGTGAGATGGACTAGTCATCATCGGTGAACATCTCCATGTTGACCGTATCTTCCATACGACTCATGTTCGACCTTTCAGTCTCTTGTGTTCTGAGGCCATGTCTGTACATGCTAGGCTAGTCAAGTTAACCCTAAGTGTTCTGCATGTGTAAAACTGTCTTACACCCGTTGTATGTGAACGTAAGGATCTATCACACCCGATCATCATGTGGTGCTTCAAAATGACGAACTTTAGCAACGGTGCACAGTTAGGGGGAACACTTTCCTGAAATTATTATAAGGGATCATCTTATTTACTACCACCGTTCTAAGTAAACAAGATGCATAAAACATAATAAACATCACATGCAATTATATAAAGTAGTGACATGATATGGCCAATATCATATAGCTCCTTCGATCTCCATTTTCGGGGCTCCATGATCATCTTCGTCACCGGCATGACACCATGATCTCCATCATCATGATCTCCATCATTGTGTCTTCATGAAGTTGTCACGCCAACGACTACTTCTACTTCTATGGCTAACGCGTTTACCAATAAAGTAAAGTAAGTTACATGGCGTTCTTCAATGACACGCAGGGTCATACAAAAAATAAAGACAACTCATATGGCTCCTGCCGGTTGTCATACTCATCGACATGCAAGTCGTGATTCCTATTACAAGAACATGATCTCATACATCAAAATATATCATTCATCATTCATCACAACTTTTGGCCATATCACATCACATGACAATTGCTGCAAAAACAAGTCAGACGTCCTCTAATTGTTGTTGCATCTATTATGTGGCTGCAATTGGGTTCTAGCAAGAACGTTTTCTTACCTATGAATAACCACAACATGATTTTGTCAACTTCTATTTACCCTTCATAAGGACCCTTTTCGTTGAATCCGCTCCAACTAAAGTAGGAGAGACAGACACCCGCTAGCCACCTTATGCAACTAGTGCATGTTAGTCGGTGGAACCTGTCTCATGTAAGCGTACGTGTAAGGTCGGTCTGGGCCGCTTCATCCCACAATACCGCTGAAGCAAGAAAATTCTAGTAGCGGCAAGCAAGTTGACAAGATCTACGCCCACAACAAATTTGTGTTCTACTCGTGCAATAGAGAACTACGCATAAACCTGGCTCATGATGCCACTGTTGGAGAATGTTGTAGAAAATAAAAAAATTCCTACGGTTTCATCAAGATCCATCTATGAGTTCAGCTAAGCAACGAGTGATAGGAGTGCATCTACATACCTTTGTAGATCGCAAGCAGAAGCTTTCAAGAGAAAGGGGATGATGGAGTCGTGCTCGCCGTGATCCAAATCACCGATGACCTAGTGCCGAACAGACAGCACCTCCGTTTTCAACACACGTACGGAGCGGATGGCGTCTCCTCCTTCTTGATCCAGCAAGGGGGAAGGAGAGGTTGAGGAAGAAGGCTCCAGCAGCAGCACGACGGCGTGGTGGTGATGGAGAGGCAGTACTCCGACAGGGCTTCGCCAAGCACTTAGCGGAGGAGGAGAGGTGTTGGGGAGGGGAGGGGCTGCGCCTTGGATCAGGTGTGCAGCCCTCCCCTCGCCCCTCTATTTATAGGGGAAGGGGGAAGGGGGCCGGCCCCCTCTAGATGAGATCTAGAGGGGGGGCGGCCAGGGAGGGGGCTTGCCCCCCAAGCAAAGGGGGGGCGCCCCCACTAGGGTTTCCCCCCAACCCTAGGCGCATGGGCCCAAGGGGGGGCGCGCCCAGCCCTCCAGGGGCTGGTTCCCTGCCCCCCTACGGCCCATGAGGCCCACGGAGAGAGGTGGCCCCTCCCGGTGGACCCCCGGAACCCCTTCGGTGGCCCCGGTACAATACCGATATGCCCCCGAAACTTTCCGGTGACCGTATGACAACTTCCCATATATAAATCTTCACCTCCGGACCGTTCCGGAACTCCTCGTGACGTCCAAGATCTCATCCGGTACTCCGAACAACATTCGGTAATCACATAAAAGTCTTCCTAATAACCCTAGCGTCACAGAACCTTAAGTGTGTAGACCCTACGGGTTCGGGAGACACGCAGACATGACCGAGACGGCTCTCCGGTCAATAACCAACATCGGGATCTGGATACCCATGTTGGCTCCCACATTCTCCTCGATGATCTCATCGGATGAACCACGATGTCGAGGATTCAATCAACCCCGTATACAATTCTCTTTGTCAATCGGTACGTTACTTGCCCGAGACTCGATCGTCGGTATCCCAATACCTTGTTCAGTCTCGTTACCGGCAAGTCACTTTACTCGTACCGTAATGCATGATCCCGTGACCAAACACTTGGTCACTTTGAGCTCATTATGATGATGCATTACCGAGTGGGCCCAGAGATACCTCTCCGTCATACGGAGTGACAAATCCCAGTCTTGATCCGTGTCAACCCAACAGACACTTTCAGAGATACCTGTAGTGCATCTTTATAGTCACCCAGTTACGTTGTGACGTTTGGTGCACCCAAATCACTCCTACGATATCCGGGATTTACACGATCTCATGGTCTAAGGAAAAGATACTTGACATTGGAAAAGCTCTAGCAAAACGAACTACACAATCTTGTGCTATGCTTAGGATTGGGTCTTGTCCATCACATCATTCTCCTAATGATGTGATCCCGTTATCAATGACATCCAATGTCCATAGTCAGGAAACCATGACTATCTATTGATCAACGAGCTAGTCAACTAGAGGCTTACTAGGGACATATTATGGTCTATGTATTCACACGTGTATTACGATTTCCGGATAATACAATTATAGCATGAATAAAGACAATTATCATGAACAAGGAAATATAATAATAATCCTTTTATTATTGCCTCTAGGGCATATTTCCAACAAAAAGAAGACAACTAAGGAATGAACTTGGCAAAGATGAAGAGGCTTGAGTCAACTTGACGAGAAATGCACCGGATGCAAAGAGCTGAGAAACAACGATCGGAAAACCAACTGCGTGAACCTAAAGAAAAATTTGAAGGGGAAGAGGAGTAGTTCAAAACACCTACGTCAATATTCCTCACCAGAGCGACGAAGGGGCTGAGGAGTAAAAAGAATTCCTACTCTCCGATATAACTAGACTCAGAAATAGTTTTCTTCTAGACTCGACAACGGCCAAACTACACGATCAATCAAGGGGGCTCCTATGGTCGGTCGAGGCTCTGATACCAACTTGTCACGCCCAATATGCGACCCTATCCAAAAGGAACTCGAAGGTCCCACCAAGGATAGACCCGCATATTGAAACGCTTTTGCAAGGTGGATATCATTACATCAACATTACATAATAGATGGGGATACATACAAGAGGCAAACAATGCCACATGAATACAACATCATACATAAGATCACCATCCGACTACGGATGAAACACAAACAGAAACTCAAACGACATCCACCCTGCTAGCTCAGGCTGCCGACCTGGAACCTATCCCTTGATCGAAGAAGAAGCAGAAGAAGAACTCCAAAACAAGCAACATCGCTCTCGCGTCAAGATTATCGCATAACCTGTACCTGCAACTGTTGTTGTAGTAATCTGTGAGCCACGAGGACTCAGCAATCCCATTACCATGGGTATCAAGAGTAGCAAAGCTTAATGGGAAAGGAATGGGTAAAGTGGTGAGGTTGCAGCAGCGGCTAAGCAAGTATGGTGGCTAACCTACGCAAATAAGAGCAAGAAGAGAAGCAAAGGAACGGTCGTCAACTAGTAATGATCAAGAGGTGATCCTGAACTCCTACTTACGCCAAACATAACCCAAGACCGTGTTGACTTCCCGGACTCCGCCAAAAAGAGACCATCACGGCTACACACGCGGTTGATGCATTTTAATTCGAATCAGGTGTCAAGTTATCTACAACCGGACATTAACAAATTCCCATCTGCCACATAACCGCGGGCACGGCTTTCAAAAGTTTATACCCTGCAGGGGTGTCCCAACTTAGCCCATGATAAGCTCTCGCGATCAACAAAGGATATACCTTCTCCCGGGAAGACCCGGTCAGTCTCGGAATCCCGGTTTACAAGACATTTCAACAATGGTAAAACAAGACCAGCAAGACCGCCCGATGTGCCGTCAAATCCCGATAGGAGCTGCACATATCTCGTTCTCAGGGCACACCGGATGAGCAAGACGACGGGTTGGCATAGACCCTGGTTTCCCAGGTGGCGCCGGACATCGCTCGGTTTGGACCAACACTTGGACAAGCATTGGCCCGGGGGGGGCTAAAATAAAGATGACCCTCGGGTTAATTACTCCCAAGGGAAAATGTAGGTGGTGGTGAGGCAAATGGTAAAACCAATGTTGGGCCTTGCTGGAGGAGTTTTATTCAAAGCGAACTGTCAACGGGGTCCCATAAATCACCCAACCGCGCAAGGAACGCAAAATCCGGGAACATAACACCGGTATGACGGAAACTAGGGCGGCAAGAGTGGAACAAAACACCAGGCATAAGGCCGAGCCTTCCACCCATTACCAAGTATATAGATACATTAATTAAATAAGAGATATTGTGATATCCCAACATAAACCTGTCCACCATGGAGCAATCTTCAACTTCGCCTGCAACTAACAATGCTATAAGAGGGGCTGAGCGAAGCGGTAACATAGCCAAGCAATGGTTCTCTAGGAAGGGTGAAAATGTTAGAGGCTGACATGGCAATTTGGGAGGCTTGAAGAGCAAATGATAGGTAGTGCAGCAAAGCGATAGAACGAAGCAACTAGCATAGCAATGATAGTAGTGAGATCCAGGGTAGCGGTCATCTTGCCTAAAATCCCGCAAGGAATAAGAACGAGTGCATGAAGAAGATGAAGCCACGAAGACGAAACAAGCATGGACGAACGAATCCTCACGATCGCAACGAAACGGGAACTAACAAGAAGAAGCACACAACATAGTAAACACACCACACATGAACAAGGCATGATGCACAACCAAGCATGAAGCATGACAAAGCTATATGAAGCTACTCATGGCAAGAGATGATGCAAACAAGAACAACACCTCAAAGCAAGTTTAAATGAGGCCGGGAACAACATAAAACAATTCCGGTAAGTCCTCATATGCAAATTTCGAAATTGGTCCAGATCTGAATAAACCTTATGTTCAAGTTGTTAAACAACAAGTTAAGTTGCACCAAGATAATCTACACGAGATTCTAGTCAAGTTACATATAAAGTTCATTTAGTTCAGAGCTACGACCTAGAAGATATGAGCAAAACAAGTTAAACATGGCATTGATGCAAAATGCACCCAAACATCAAGCAAACACCTCAAAACAAGGATGCAACATGATAATATGAAACAACTTGCAATTCTAAGCAAGTTTCATATAGAGCACACTCAAAACGGAGCAACGGTTCAACACATACACTCTATACAAGGCACAACAACAATCTGTCCAAAACAGCAACTAAGCATCTAGCAAGCATCAAAACAATATGCTATAGTACCACAATAGGAAAACAAAAGGCATGGGCATGATGTACAGGTAAAGCATAACAAAACATGAACACTGAGCTAACTCCAAAAATCACTAGAACATGCTCAAAAACACATGGCAAGATTGCATATATTAACAGTTTCAGACTTTGCAGAAATAACATCAGGTTGCAATGTTTAGAGCTATCAAACAACATGTTACAGGAACTTATCATGGCAAACAAAGGCATGGAATGAATCTACTAATTTCATATAACAAAAGTCCTTTATTGACCAAGATCCAAAAGGGCACAGAAAATATGATGGCACCCATGTAAACATGGCAAGTTATATGACAGATTCATACATGGCAGGAACAACAATAAGTAGACATGTTGGTGAGCTTGAACCACTCACCACAGAGCAACACATGGCATGGAAAGGCAACCAACAGCAGAAGACATGTTTATTAAGCTAAGCATGGCAAGAGAAAGTCCATAGGGTGCATGGATCACTAACAACAAACATGGCAACATTGAATGTTAACAGACTGACAGCAACATTATTTAGCAACTTGAGAGCAAGATTACAACAAGCTAGAACAAGCTATAAATGCAACCAGGGGTATGGATGGATAGAGCATGACATGTATAACAAATCATCCTTAGTGAACATCTCCATATTATGCATACAATGACTTGTAGAAGCAGGTTTACATAGCATCACAAAATAACAGATTCTGTCTAGCAAAACAGCAACAGCAAGTACCCTACTTAACAAGCTTGATGCACTCACTACACAACTCACAAAAATACATGGATGGCACCACTGTGAAGATGGAATAATGTAGTTCAAAACACATGTAGACATCAACCTCATAGGATGCACACATCAAATGCAACAAAAATGACAAATCAACATGTTCTGTTAACAGACAGCAGACAACATCATATAGCACTCTTGCAACGATGATTCAGGCATCAAGATGAGCTCAAATGAACATGGCACAATGGAATGAAATGTAGAGAATCTCATGATGAACATTTTGATATATCACACACACGAAACGGAGCTACGCATGCAGAGTTATGATGCGATGAACAGGGCATGAAAATATGCAACAATTCAGGACTTACGGAAATCTGGACGTCAACCTTGGATCCAGATCTGGATCGGGCACGACACGGGAACCGAGGCGGCCGGAGCATCGCCAGAGTTGACGGGGGAGGTTGCCGACGGGGCGGAGAGCGGCGGATCCGGGCGCGGGGCAGCGGGGCCGACGTGGGGTGGATGGCGGAGAAGGCGGCGGCATCCGGCGAGGAGCGGAGCTCCGGCAGGGAGCTCGGGGCCGCGGTGCCCCTGTCGGCGGGGAGGGAGAGGCGCGGCCGGGCGGAGGAGCTCCGGCCGGACAGGGCGCGAAGGGCGCGGCTCCGGCGCGGCGCGAGGAGGCGGGCGGTCGAGCCGGGCGGCTCGGGCGCGGCGCGCCGGCGGCAAAGGGCGGCGGGGCGGCGGCGGTCGGCGGCGCGGGAGCGCTCCGGCGAGGCGGCGGCGCGGGCGCGCGGGCCGTGCAGGCCAACCGCGAGCCGGGCGGGCCGGACGTCGGAGGCGGTGGGGAGTGCCACGTGGCGCTCCCTGGTTGGGCGAGGGAGCGGCGGCGGACGTGTCCGGCGCGCGGAGGAAGAAGGGGGCTAGGGTTTGGACCGGGAATTTCGGGGGAGGGGCTAATTTATAGATTATGGGAGTTAGGAGAGTCCAAATGGGGCAGGGTTTTCGCCCACACGATTCTGATCGAACGACCGAGAGCATGGAAGGGGTTAGGATGGATTTTGGGCCACTTTGGAGGGGTGTTGGTATGCAACACAAAGAGGGCTTTTACGGTTACTCGGTTAACCGTTGGAGTATCAAACGACCTCCAAATGGCACGAAACTTGACAGGCGGTCTACCGGTGCTATACCAAGGCCGCTTGGCAAGACTCGGTCCATTCCAAGAACATTTAACACCCACTCACAACAGGAGACAAAAAGGGGAACGCCGGAGGGCATAGGAGTGTCGGATTGCAAAACGGACAACGGGGAAAATGCTCGGATGCATGAGACGAACACGTATGCAAAATGAGATGCACATTATGACATGACAAAATGCATCATGCAAGCAAATGACATGGCAACGACGGCGAATAACTAGCAGACACCTGGCGCATCGAATCCGGGGCGTTACACAACATTTGTCAAAATAACTCATATACTTGTTGCAAAAATCTAGAAGTCATCAAAAACCAAAGCACTACGTGCATGCTCCTAGGGGGATAGATTGGTAGGAAAAAACCATCGCTCGCTCCAGCTTCATCACAAAGCGGTTCACCATATGTGCATGCTACGGGAATCACAACCCTCAACACAAGTATTTTTCATAATCACCTCAACTAGCATGACTCTAATATCACTACCTCCATATCTCAAAACAATTATCAAGCATCATATTGATCATAGCATCAAATTCTATTTCTATGATAGTTTTTATTATACCCAACTTGGATGCTCATCATTCTAGGACCAACTTTATAACCATAGCAAATACCATGCTGTTCTAAAAGACTCTCAAAAAGGTATAAGTGAAGCATGAGAGACCAGCAATTTCTTCAAAATTAAGACACCACCGTGCTCTAAAAGATACAAGTGAAGCACTAGAGCAAAAACTATCAAGCTCAAAAGATATAAGTGAAGCACATAGAGTATTCTAGCAAATTCTAATCAAGTAGGATTCTCCCAAAATGTGTGTACAGCAAGGATGATTGTGGTAAACTTAAAAGCAAAGACTAATATAATACACGACGCTCCAAGCAAAACACATATCATGTGGCGAATAAAAATATAGCTCCAAGTAAAGTTACCAATGAACGAAGACGAAAGAGGGGGTGCCATCCGGGGCATCCCCAAGCTTAGGCTCTTGGTTGTGCTTGAATATTACCTTGGGGTGCCTTGGGCATCCCCAAGCTTAGGTTCTTGCCACTCCTTATTCCATAGTCCATTGAATCTTTACCCAGAACTTGAAAACACCACAACACAAAACTCAACAGAAAACTCATAAGTTCTGTTAGTATAATAAAATAAAACCACCACTTAGGTACTGTAATGAACTCATTATAAATTCATATTGGTGTAATATCTACTTTATTCTATCTTGTCCATGGTTCATACACTCCGATACTACTCATAGATTCATCAAAATAAGCAAACAACACATAGAAAACAGAATCTGTCAAAAACAGAACAGTCTGTAGTAATCTGTATCAAACGTATACTAATGGAACTCCAAAAACCCTACCAAATTAGGAAGTCCTAATACATTCGTGTACCAATCCATATCAAAAAGAATCCGATCAGAATCATGTTTCTGTGAATTAACAAAACTAAATTACTGGGTGCAAAAGTTTCTGATTTTCAGCAAGATCAACACAATTATCACCGTAAGCTATCCTAAAGGTCTTACTTGGCACTTTATTGAAACAAAAGCTATAAAACATGATTATTACAATAGCTAATAATGTGGACACACAAAAACAGTAAGAATAAATATTGGGTTGTCTCCCAACAAGCGCTTTTCTTTAATGCCTTTCTAGCTAGGCATGATGATGACAATGATGCTCACATAAAAGATAAGAATTGAAACATAACGGGAGCATCATGAAGCATATGGCTAGCACATTTAAGTCTAACCCACTTCCTATGCATAGGGATTTTGTGAGCAAACAACTTGTGGGAACAATAATGAACAAGCATAGGAAGGCAAAACAAGCATAACTTCAAAAATTTAAGCACATAGAGAGGAAACTTGACATTATGGCAATTCCTACAAGCATATATTCCTCCCTCATAATAATTTTCAGTAGCATCATGAATGAATTCAACAATATAATCAGCACCTAAATCATTCTTTTCATGATCTACAAGCATAGAAAATTTACTACTCTCCACATAAGCAAAATTCTTCTCATCCGGAATAGTGGGAGTATCATAAGAGACTTGAACACTAAAAATTGTTTCCACGTTAAAAGAGTAATGTTCAGAAAAAGGGTAATCATAATCATGACAAGCTTTATAAATATAATTACCACTTTTTATAGCATAAGTTTCATCACAATAATCATCATAAGTAGCAACTACGTTCTTAGCATAATCGATTGAAACCTCTTCCAAGATAGTGGAATCATCACTAAATAAAGTTGACACTCTTCCAAATCCACTTTCATATTCATCACAATAAAATTCAACATCTTCCAAAATAGTGGGATCACTAATTCCTAAAGTTGACACTCTTCCAAACCCACTTTCATCAATATAATCATCATAAGTAGGAGGCATGCTATCATCATAACAACTTTGCATATCAAAACTTGGGATGCTAAAAATATCATCTTCATTAAACATAGCATCCCCAAGCTTGGCACAAACATTAATTTCAGCAAATATATGCTCAAATATTTCATCCTCATCAAACATAGCTTCCCCAAGCTTGGGCCCTTCCATATCATAAGCATAATCACTCTCATCATTAAAAATATGGATAGCACAATAGTAAAGCAATTATCATCATCACAATGAGTAGTAGGAGCAACATCATTTGGGAGGGATACCTTTTTACCTTTGTTATTCCTTCTTTTCCTTTTCTTCTTCACATTATGTGTGGGTTCAACCTTCCTCTTTGAGCTCCTTATTGACGAGATTGGTTGAATAGAAAGCTCCTCCTCGTTACCTTCAAGCACTCACCTAAACGGCAATGGCGCCAGAAAAGAGCTTGATGTCTACTACACAACCTTCTTCTTGTAGATGTTGTTGGGCCTGCAAGTGCATAGGTTTGTAGGACAGTAGCAAATTTCCCTCAAGTGGATGACCTAAGGTTTATCAATCCGTAGGAGGCGTAGGATGAAGATGGTCTCTCTCAAACAACCCTGCAACCAAATAACAAAGAGTCTCTTGTGTCCCCAACACACCCAATACAATGGTAAATTGTATAGGTGCACTAGTTCGGCAAAGAGATGGTGATACAAGTGCAATATGGATGGTAGATATAGGTTTTTGTAATCTGAAAATATAAAAACAGCAAGGTAACTAATGATAAAAGTGAGCGTAAACGGTATTGCAATGATAGGAAACAAGGCATAGGGTTCATACTTTCACTAGTGCAAGTTCTCTCAACAATAATAACATAGATCGATCGTATAATAATCCCTCAACATGCAACAAAGAGTCACTCCAAAGCCACTAATAGCGAATAACAAATGAAGAGACTATGGTAGGGTACGAAACCACCTCAAAGTTATTCTTTTGGATCAATCTATTCAAGAGTTCGTACTAGAATAACACCTTATTAAGACACAAATCAACCAAAACCCTAATGTCACCTAGATACTCCATTGTCACCTCAAGTATCCGTGGGCATGATTATACGATATGCATCACACAATCTCAGATTCATCCAACCAACACAAAGTACTTCAAAGAGTGCCCCAAAGTTTCTACTGGAGAGTCAAGAAAACGTGTGCCAACCCCTATGCATAGGTTCATGGGCGGAACCCGCAAGTTGGTCACCAAAACATACATCAAGTGGCACGTGATATCCCATTGTCACCACAGATAAACACGGCAAGACATACATCAAGTGTTCTCATCATAAAGACTCAATCCGATAAGATAACTTCAAGAGGGAAACTCAATTCATCACAAGAGAGTAGAGGGGGAGAAACATCATAAGATCCAACTATAATAACAAAGATCGGGATACATCAAGATCGTGCCATAGAGAGAACACAAGAGAGAGAGAGAGATCAAACACATAGCTACTGGTACATACCCTTAGCCCCGAGGGTGAACTACTCCCTCCTCATCATGGATAGCACCGGGATGATGAAGATGGTCACCGGTGATGGGTTCCCCCTCCGGCAGGGTGCCGAAACGGGCTCCCGAGAGGTTTTTGGTGGCTACAGAGGCTTGCGGCGGCAGAACTCCCGATCTATCTTGATATTCGATGTTTTTAGGGTACGTAGGCTTATATAGGTGAAAGAAGTCGGTCGGGAGGTGCTCGAGGGGCCCACGAGACAGGGGTCACACCCTACAGGGGGCGCCCTCCTATCTCGTGGCTGCCTCGAGGGTCTTCTGACGTGAACTCCAAGTCTACAAGATCATATTCTTCCAAAAAATCACGCTGCCGAAGGTTTCATTCCGCTTGGACTCTGTTTGATATTCCTTTTCTTCAAAATACTGAAACAGGCAATAAAACAACAATATGGGCTGGGCCTCCGGTTAATAGGTTAGTCCCAAAAATGATATAAATGTGTAAAATAAAGCACATAAACATCCAAAAGGGGTAATATAATAGCATGGAACAATCAAAAATTATAGATACATTTGAGACGTATCAATGACATGTGAGGTGTTTAGTGTGTGAAGATTTAAAGAATAAACACCTTTGAAGATTTTGTAGAAAACATTCGAATCAAAGAGGGCAGTAAAAGTAACTTTTAATTACCCTTGATGAAGAACACGACGAACTGGGAAGTGTAGATGTGAAGTTCGTCAGTTCAGATCTTCCACGCCCTAACTCGGCAGAGGAAGACAGCTACGGCGGCGGAGTGAAGAAATCCGCAGCCGGCGCGAGTACGACGGCGACGAGGTTGAGGCAGTGAATCTCTTCCTCACCGGTGATGATGAAGTAGTGGCAGCGCTAGGTTTTGGGAAGCTCGAGCGGGAGAGAGGTCGAGCGGAGTAAAAATGAAGTGAGGAAGGGGAGGGGTTTTTATAGTCGGAGTGAAAAACTATTCACCCAAAGAAATTGGACGAACATGCCCCTGACCCTTCTCATTCGCTTGACATGTGTCACCCACGTACAGAGAGGTTGCGATCGTGTGAGATCGTGGGTGAATAGATAAGTATTATCATGGAATGTGGAACGGTTTGAGCGGCAAACGTTGAAAATTCAGATAAGATAAGTTTTAAAGTTCAGTTCGCAAATTCTTCAGCTGACAAGGACATAGTGAAGATTTTGAACGAGTTTCAAATAGAACGCACATGAAGAATTTGTGAATAGATTGGGTTGAGTATAGCATAGAGGGGGAAGGGTCCGATCACATTCACTTAGCAGGAAAAAGCAACTTGAAGAATTAGCAATAAGTGAATGCTATAGAGGACATAAACTCATATATATATATATATATATATATATATATATATATATAGGCAATGAAGAAAAACGACGGAAACAGTGAAGACAATGCAAAGTAGAAGAAAATGAACAACTGAGGAATTTCAAAAACTGAGGAAAAACTCAAATTGAAGATTTTCAACTTTTGGTGATGGCGTAACCCACCGTATAAGAATGATGATTTCAGACACCGTGTACAATTGTCGTAGGGTTCTGAGAATCAAATTCTTCGTTAATTTCTTCACACTTAGAGTGTTAGTCTTCATTGATTGAAGAAAAACATTTTTTCATGTGTTGCACATCTAAGTCATCAATTTTGCATAAGTGTTAGGATGAGTGTCCTTTTCAAAGAACATTCGAAGATTCTAGGATATTTAGCTCACACCGCAACTTCCTAAATCTCTTCTCATCCAAGGGCTTTGTGAAGATATCGGCAAGCTGTACTTCAGTCCGTACATGCTCAATAGAGATGTCGCCCTTCCACACATGATCATGGAGAAAATGATGACGAATTTGAATGTGCTTTGTCTTGGAGTGTTGAACTGGGTTGTGAGCAATCTTGATTGCACTCTCATTGTTATAGTAGAGAGGCACATTCTTCATGTTGACGCCGTAGTCCTTGAGAGTTTGCTTCATCCATAGCAATTGAGCACAACAAGAACCAGTAGCAATGTACTCAGCTTCAGCAGTAGACAGTGATACGCAGTTCTGTTTCTTCGAGAACCAACAGACCAAATATCTTCTGAGGAAATGGCATGTGCCAGATGTTGACTTGCGGTCCACATGATCACCAGCATAGTCAGAGTCTGAATATCCAACGAGATCAAGAGCTGAGCCCTTGGGGTACCATAATCCAAGTGTTGGTGTGTGAGCTAGATATCGAAGAATATGTTTCACAGCTTTATGGTGTGATTCCTTCGGTGTCGCTTGAAATCGGGCACACATGCAAACACTAAGCATAATATCTGGCCTAGATGCACATAAATACAATAAAGAGCCAATCATGGAGCGGTATACCTTTTGATCGAAGTCAGTACCATTTTCCTTAGTGCATAGGTGGCCATTTGTGGGCATAGGAATTTTAACCCCTTTGCAATCTTGCATGCCGAATTTCCTCAGTACATCCTTGAGGTATTTCTCTTGAGATATGAATATGCCATTGCGTTGTTGACGAATTTGAAGACCTAAGAAGAATTTCAATTCTCCCATCATAGACATTTGATATTCTTCAGTCATCATATAGGCAAATTCATCACTGTAACGTTGGTCAGTATAGCCAAAGATAATATCATCAACATATATTTGGCACACAAATAATTCACCACCATAAGATTTAGTGAAAAGAGTAGGATCAAGTGAACCGGGTGTGAAGCCTTTCTTCATGAGGAATTCATTCAAAGTATCATACCACGCCCGAGGGGCCTGCTTGAGGCCATAGAGGGCCTTATTGAGCCTAAAGACTTTGTCAGGATGCTTTGGATCTTCAAAACCTGGGGATTGAGAAACGTATACTTATTCCTCAAGCTTACCATTGAGGAATGCACTTTTCACATCCATTTGATATAAAGTGATATCATGATGGTTAGCATAAGCAAGTAATATGCGAATAGCCTCAAGTCTAGCCACATGTGCAAAAGTTTCGTCGAAATCAATTCCTTCAACCTGTGTGTAGCCTTGAGCTACAAGTCGTGCCTTATTCCTCACCACAAGGCCATTTTCATCTTGCTTGTTGCGGTAGATCCACTTTGTGCCAATGATATTGTGCTTGCGAGGATCTGGATGATTAACCAGTTCCAGACGTTGTTGAGCTCGAACTGATGTAATTCTTCTTGCTTAGCTTGAATCCACTCAGGCTCCAGAAATGCTTCATCTACCTTAGTGGGCTCTATGATAGAGACGAAAGCAAAGTGCCCAAAAAAGTTAGACAAATGTGAAGCTCTTGAGCTTGTGAGAGGACCTGGAATGTTGATGTCGCTGATGATTTTCTCAATCTGCACTTTGTTTGCAACGCGAGGATGAGTGGGTTGTCGTCGAGGAATTTGATCAGCATTTTCTTCAGCACCATTTTCTTCAGGTGCATCAGCATGACGTTCTTCACGTTCTGAAATGATTTCTTCAGCTAATTCTTCGGTAGGAATGACATCCTCAGTAGCTTTGAACTTGATAGATTCCTCAGGTGACTGTTCATCTAACACGGAAGGTAGGTGCTCTCTTTGCGAGCCATTAGTTTCATCGAACCGCACATCTACAGTTTCAACAACTTTGTGGTGGACGTTGTTGAAGACTCTGTAGGTGTGCGAGTCCTTTCCGTAACCAAGCATAAAACCTTCATGTGCTTTCGGTGCAAATTTAGAGTTGTGATGAGGATCTCTAATCCAACATTTAGCACCGAATACTTTGAAATAACTCACATTGGGTTTCTTGTCAGTGAGGAGTTCATATGCAGTCTTCTTGAAGAATTTGTGAAGATATACTCTGTTGATGATGTGGCATGCAGTATCAATTGCCTCAATCCAGAAGCGATGAGGCGTCTTGTACTCATCAAGCATAGTGCGAGCCATCTCAACAAGAGTCATGTTCTTGCGCTCCATGACGCCATTCTGCTGAGGAGTATAAGGAGCAGATAACTCATGAGTAATACCGAGTTCATCAAGATAGTCATCAAGAGAAGAATTCTTGAACTCAGTTCCATTGTCACTTCTGATGTGCTTGATCTCCACACCAAAGTTGGTTGAAGCCCTCGAGAAAAATCATTTGAAGACTTCCTGCACCTCATGTTTGTAAGTGACAATATGCACCCATGTGTAACGAGAGTAATCATCAACAATAACAAAGCCATATAGAGATGCATCATTTGTAATAGCAGAATAATGATTAGGACCGAAGAGATCCATGTGAAGTAATTCAAATGGTCGAGTAGTAGTCATGATAGTCTTTGCTGGATGCTTGGCCTTGGTCATCTTTCTGGCTTCACAGGCTCCGCACAAGTGATCCTTGAGGAATTTGACATTCTCAATGCCAATGACATGCTTCTTCTTCGCGAGCATGTGCAGATTCCTCATGCCTGCATGACCAAGCCATCAATACCATAGCCAGCCTTCTGAAGCTTTTGCAAGTAGACATACGGCTAGTTGAGGTCCTGTAGAGAAATCAACAATATACAAGTCTCCTGTCCTAAAGCCTTCAAAGACTTTGGAATTGTCAGCTTCCATGATCACAACACAACGGTACTTGCCAAAGACAACAACCATATCAAGATCACAAAGCATTGAGACAGACATACAACCTCATGTCTGTCTCAATGCTTTGTGATCTTGATATGGTTATTGTCTTTGGCAAGTATCGTTGTGTTGTGATCATGGAAGCTGACAATTCCAAAGTCTTCAAAGGCTTTAGGAGAGGAGACTTGTACATTGTTGATTTCTCTACAGGACCACAACCGACCATATGCTTACTTGCAAAAACTTCAGAAGGCTGGCTATGGCATCAACGACTTGGTCATGTTGGCATGAGGAATCTGCACATGCTCGCGAAGAAGAAGCATGTCATTGGCATTAAGAATGTCAAATTACTCAAGGATCACTTATGCGGAGCCTGTGAAGCTGGGAAGATGACAAAGGCCAAGCATCCAGCAAAGACTATCATGACTACCACTCGAACATTTGAATTGCTTCACGTGGATCTCTTCGGTCCTAATCATTATTCTGTTGTTACAAATGATGCATCTCTATATAGCTTTGTTATTGTTGATGATTATTCTCATTATACATGGATACACATTGTCACTTACAAACATGAGGTGCAGGAAGTCTTCAAACGTTTTTCCTCGAGGGCTTCAACCAACTTTGGTGTGAAGATCAAGCACATCAGGAGTGACAATGGAACTGAGTTCAAGAATTCCGGTCTTGATAACTATCTTGATGAACTTGGTATTACTCATGATTTATCTGCTCCCTATACTCCTCAACAGAATGGCGTCGTGGAGCGCAAGAACCGAACTCTTGTTGAGATGGCTCGCACTATGCTTGATGAATACAAGACGCCTCGTTGTTTCTGGAGTGAGGCAATTGACACTGCGTGCCACATCATCAACAGAGTATATCTTCACAAATTCTTCAAGAAGACTTCCTATGAACTTCTCACTAACAAGAAATCCAATGTGAGTTACTTCAAAGTCTTCGGTGCTAAATGTTGGATTAGAGATCCTCATCACGATTCTAAATTTGCACCGAAAGCACATGAGGGTTTCATGCTTGGTTACGGAAAGGACTCGCACACCTACAAAGTCTTCAACAACGTTCTTCACAAGGTTGTTGAAACTGTGGATGTGCGGTTCGATGAAACTAATGGCTTGCAAGAGAGCACCTACCTTTTGTGATAGATGAACTAGCACCTAAGGATTCTATCAAGTTCAAAGCCACTGAGTATGTCATTCCTACTGAAGAATCTGCTGAAGAATTCATTCCAGAACGTGATGAACGTCGAGCTGGCGCACATGAAGAAAATGGTGCTGAGGAAAATGCACGTGAAGAAAATGCAGATCAAATTCCTCGAAGACAACCCGCTCGTCCTCGTATTGCAAACGAAGTGCAAATCGAGAAGATCATCGATGACAATGAAGCACCAGGTCCTCTCACACGCTCAAAAGCTTCACATTTATCTAACTTTTGTGGGCACTTTGCGTTTGTCTCTATCACAGAGCCCACTAAGGTAGATGAAGCATTTCTGGAGCCTGAGTGGATTCAAGCTATGCAAGAAGAATTACATCAGTTCGAGCTCAACAACGTCTGGGAACTGGTCAAACGTCTAGATCCTCGCAAGCACAACATTATTGACACAAAGTGGATCTACCGCAACAAGCAAGATGAAAATGGCCTTGTGGTGAGGAATAAGGCATGGCTTGTAGCTCAAGGCTACACACAGGTTAAAGGAATTGACTTCGATGAAACTTTTGCACCTGTTGCTAAACTTCAGGCTATTCGCATATTACTTTCTTATGATAATCATCATGATATTATCTTACAACAAATGGATGTGAAAAGTGCATTCCTCAATGGTAAGATTGAGGAAGAAGTATATGTTACTCAACCACCAGGTTTTGAAGATCCAAAGAATCCTGACAAAGTCTTCAAACTCAACAAGGCCCTGTATGGCCTCAAGCAAGCCCCTCGGGCGTGGTATGATACTTTGAAGGAATTCCACATGAAGAAAGGCTTCAAACCCGGTTCACTCGACCCAACTCTTTTCACTAAGTCTTATGATGATGAATTGTTTGTGTGCCAAATATATGTTGATGATATCATTTTTGGCTGTACTGACCAACGATATAGTGATGAATTTGCCTATATGATGAGTGAAGAATATCAAATGTCTATGATGGGAGAATTTAAATTCTTTTTAGGTCTTCAAATTCGTCAATAGCGCAATGGGATATTCATATCTCAAGAGAAATACCTCAAGGACGTATTGAGGAAATTCGGCATGCAAGATTGTAAAGGGGTCAAAATTCCAATGCCCACAAATGGCCATCAATGCACTGATGAAAATGGTAAAGACTTTGATCAAAAGGTATACCGCTCCATGATTGGTTCTTTATTGTACGTAGGTGCATCTAGGTCGGATATTATGCTTAGTGTTTGCATGTATGCCCGATTTCAAGCTACACCGAAGGAATCACACCATAAGGCTGTGAAGCATATTCTTCGACACTTAGCTCACACACCAACACTTGGATTATGGTATCCCAAGGTGTCAGAGTAATGGGCCAAGGGTAGGCTCACCCAAGTCCCTAGATTTATCAAGACTTTGGGCCAGCTCCGCCTAGCTGGGCCCCAAGCCGAAACTCCGCCCTCTGGGGACGGCTGACTCAGCGGCCGGCTGCCAGAGGGCGGGTGACCCAAGACTACGGTGCTCCGAGTGGCCGGCTCCTGGCCGCCGCCTTCCAAAGAAGGCGGCAATGGGCAGGCAGCCACCTCGCGACGACTGGGCGGTCGAGCTCCCATCGAGAGTACAAGTCAAAGCATGGCTACAGTGAGGAACGACGCCTCCCACATTCGAGACAGGCATGGCTACAGTGCTCCGTACAGACAGAGATCTCCGCACGATGGAGCACTGTGCCGTATCTACCAACAGTTCCCCACAACAGCCTGTCAGTACGGCCTGCCAGAGGCGGGCCCTATCGGGCAGTGACCCCAAAGAAGACGGCGGAAGCTCAAACAGGTGGATCAGAGAGGGGCCGGCCTCCAGCAGGCGGTCGTCCCTCGTCCCGAGGCAAGAGCACCATTAAGCTGATAAGACCAGGTGTGGCTACAGTGTCCTCCCACCAGGTGGTGGGACTGTAGCCACGCTAGGATGACCAAGCCCCCGTCATCAATAACACGTCTATAGTGAACAGTCACCAACTAGTTGGTGGGGCCCACCAGGCGGTGGGCCCCAGCGGTCGGCGGAGAAGCCGAAGGCTAAAGACACTGATAGCCAGGCCCAGCAGCTGGCTAGATTACCATTGTACCCCTGGGGGTAGGCCTATATAAAACCCCAGGCCACCCATGCAAAGGGTTCCACTCCATTTAGAACTAGCCACCCCCTAGAGCAGGAAGAGAGCTAGCCTTGCCTCTTTCTGCCTCTAGCACACAGCTCGAGGAGCACCATTGTATCACTTGAGCCTTAGTGATAATGCGGAGACCCCGAAGAGCAGGACTAGGGGTGTTATCTCCTAGGAGAGCCCCGAACCTGGGTAAAGTACGCCGGCATTCGTGTCTACGCCTTATCCCGCTTCCAGGCATCGGAGACGTTCTACTCGCTCCCACCATGATAAGCCATCCATTGGCATATGTCTCACCCAACCCCCGACATTTGGCGCCCACCATGGGGCGAGGTGCACTGTCTCCCGGAGATCTGCTCTGGACGGGAACCCTGTTCCTTCCTGGCGAGCGAAGCCAGCCCAGCACGCCCGACAATGTCAGCCTCGACGCGCTGCATGGCGCGGAGATCGCCTGCGTGGCGAGTTGCCTCGCTGACCTCGTCGGCGAGATCGACCTCTCCGACGAGCCGGCCTCTAACGTGGGCACAAGCTACCCTGAGAGCCGCCTTGTCAGCCTCCTCGACCAGCTCCATGTCACCAGCGAGCCTGTTGTGGACCTGGAGTCCATCGGCTCGACCGATCCGATTATCGTCGACTCCGACACGGCGTCGCTCGACGCGTTTCCCGCCAACGTGGTGGTCTACGATGAGCCCCCTCCTCACGAGTACAGCGGCGGGAGCACCGTCACGGAGGTGCTCGTCATCAACAACGAGGAGCACTCGGACGGGCGTTCTCAAGATCCCCTCGAGGCCACCCCGCGCTACCTCACGGCACCCATTCCCAAGGGCGCGAATGCTGAGGTGCTAGAGGCATGCCGCCTCTAGCTTATCGAGATTGCTGGCTGCCTGGACAGCATGCGCCGGTTGTCGGACGCCTATCGGTGCGAGATGGACCGGGCCATAGGCAGCACGCCGGCTCCTGAGGGGCCTAGCCGCCTCGGCACAGTTCGGCAGCGTGGTGCGACCATCGCCACCATGTTCGGGGTGGAGCGCCCCGTCTACGCCACGCCTACAGAGAACATCTGGGCTGCCCAGGCGGTAACGGATGAGCTGAACAAGTACAACGGCGACGAACTCCGCCACATGACGGAGCGAGTTCAGCAGCTCCTAGACGCGGCTGCCGGGCAGCACGAGGCCGCCTGCCGCGCTGAACTCCTAGCCGGACGAAACAACGAGCCGCCTAAGGGAGTCATGGACTAGGGGGTGTCCGGATGGCCAGACTATGACCTTTGGCTGGACTCCCGGACTATGAAGATACAAGATTGAAGACTTCGTCCCGTGTCCGGATAGGGACTTTCCTTGGTGTGGAAGGCAAGCTTGGCGATGCGATATGAAGATCTCCTCCCATTGTAACCAAATCTGTGTAACCCTAGCCCTCTCCGGTGTCTATATAAACCAGAGAGTTTTAGTCCATAGGACGAACAACAATCATACCATAGGCTAGATTCTAGGGTTTAGCCTCTCTGATCTCATGGTAGATCAACTTTTGTACTACCCATATCATCAATATTAATCAAGAAGGAGGTTGGGTTTTACCTCCACCGAGAGGGCCCGAACCTGGGTAAAAACATCGTGTCCCTTGTCTCCTATTACCATCCGCCTAGACGCACAGTTCGGGACCCCCTACCCGAGATCCGCCAGTTTTGACACCGACATTGGTGCTTTCATTGAGAGTTCCTCTGTGTCGTCGCCTTTAGGCCCGATGGCTTCTTCAATCGTCAACCACGACGCGGTCCAGGGTGAGACTTTTCTCCCCGGACAGATCTTCGTATTCGGCGGCTTCGCACTGCGGACCAACTCGCTTGGCCATCTGGAGCAGATCGGAAGCTACGCCCCTGGCCATCAGGTCAGGTTTGGAAGCCTAAACTACACGGCCGACATCCGCTGGGACTTGATCTTCAATGCATTCGAGCCGTGGCCGAGCCAGCCGCACTGTCTCGATGGGCATGATCTAGCTCTGCCGCCGGACAGCACCCAGAGTGCCGCTCAGGTGTCCGCTCCAACCATCAGCTCGGAGCCAACTGCGCTAGTCAGGGACGAACGGTTGGACGCCGCCCCTGAAGCCGCAATCTCTACGGCGATAGAGCCAAATACCAGCCTGGTCCTTTGCAAGGCCTGTGACTCCAAGGTGCCGGACTCCGTTCCGGACTCCGAATATTCTGCACCCCTTCCGATCGAACCCGATTGGGCTCCGATCATGGAGTTCACCGCCACGGACATCTTTCAGCACTCGCCCTTTGGTGATATCCTGGACTCACTAAAGTCTCTCTCTTTGTCAGGAGAGCCCTGGCCGGATTATGGTCAGCAGGGTTGGGATGTAGACAACGAGGAAATTCGAAGCCCACCCACCACCCACTTTGTAGCCACTGTCGACGATCTAACCGACATGCTCGATTCGACTCCGAAGACATCGACGGTATGGACGCCGATGCGGGAGACAACCAAGAACCAGCACCTATAGGGCACTGGAAGGCCACCTCGTCATATGACATATACATGGTGGACACCCCCAAAGCAGGGGATGGTGATGAAAAAGCGGAGGACGACCCCTCCAAGAAGCAACCCAAGCGTCGACGTCAGCGGCGCCGCTCTAAATCCCGCCAAAGCAAGAACGGCGAATCCGGCACCGGAGACATCAACACCCCGGACAGTGCCGAAGACAACCCCCTCCAGCAAGATTCAGCGCGGGAGGACGAAGGAGCCAGCCCCCATAAGAGGGTGGCAGGCACAGAGGTCGAGGACGACAATTATATGCCTCCCTCTGAAGACGAGGCAAGCCTCGACGATGACGAATTCGTCATGCCAGAACATCCCGTCGAACAAGAGCGTTTCAAACACAGGCTTATGGCCATGGCAAGCAGCCTCAAGAAAAAACAGCAGCAGCTTAAAGCTGACCAAGATCTACTAGCCGACAGATGGACTGAAGTCCTGGCGGCCGAAGAGTATAAACTTGAGCGCCCCTCCAAAAATTACCCAAAGTGCAGGCTGCTACCCCAACTAGAGGAGGAAGCAACTAAGCCTACATCACCAGCGTACGTGTCAGGACCCCGACTCAATGCCACATCGATCTAGCATGTAACACCTCATATCACTTTGCGGCCTCACGCACGGTATCCCCACGGGTGTCGCCTTACCTTTGCCTGGGACCGTTTGCGCCTTTTGGCACACGTATATGATAGTGTAGCTAGCATCCATATGATAAGGAGCCCGGGCTGACATGGCTAGTCGTAAACCCAAAGTGGCACAAACTTACAGGGACAGGCATCCATGACCCAGCATCGAACGTGTCGGTCATCAGCGAGTGAATCCAGGCTGTAGCACTGGGCTAATAGGACTCCGGTGAACCGGGCTGTAGCAGGCTAACAGGACTCCGGTATTCATCGCGTGACATTTCCCCAAAGGGACAGACACAGGAACGAAGAAGGACACATGCCGGCCAGCCTAAGTGTTCCGGAGCAGTAGCACGCTACCATGGCTCAGTGGAAGCACTAGGAGACATTTCCCGGTAAGAGAGGCTACTAAGGATAAACAACTAGATAGTCAGATCCCACACATAGCAATACACATTACACGTACGCATAACATACAAGTATGTGCTGTACAACATGGCATCACAGCATAACTCAATAACTCATATAGATAAGGCTCAAAGAGCCATCATAGCATTTGTTGCAAACAGGGGTCACACGACCCATCATACAGAGCATACAAGCAACAAGCGGAAGCATTACATGTCTGGGTACAGACATCTACAAATGAAAAAGGCTGAAGAGCCTGACTATCTACAACATCCGATCAAGATCGTAGCTAAGGTACAAGCTACTCGTCGAAGTCCACGAGAACACTAGTAAGACCGAAGTCTCCGCTGCAAAAACATAAATAAAGCAACATGAGTACAAAGGTACTCAGCAAGACTTACATCAGATCCTATCATACATGCATTTGTATCAAGAGGGTAATGTGGGGTTTAGTTGCAGCAAGCCAGCTTTGACTCTGTGGCTATCCTGTTCTACGACTACTAGAACTTCTTTGAGGTGATATGTCGCACACGAGTCCACTAATCACCACACAATACACTACTATGGATTCATCCCCGTCTCCCTACGAGAAGGCCATCCATAGCACTCACACTTGTCTTGAGCATTTTAGAGTATCCACTTCAAGTTGTCTATGTACCATGTAAGCATCCAAGAAGTCCATAACCGCGGACCCGGCTATTCGAATAGATCATGTTAACCCTGCAGGGGTGTACTTCTTCACACACGCTCTCGCCACTTACTGCCATGTACACGTCATGTATCTCGGCAACCTTCAAGCGGAAGCCTGGCGAGGGCGTCGGCCACGACCTGACTAACCACACAAGACTCTAGTCCAGGTTTATCGCCTATTGGGGTTCCATCTGCAAGGAGATCCGGCCGGGGTTTCGCTCACGGCCCCAAACGATGTGTGCAGGGTTCCCGAGCCCACCATCCGGGTGCCACTCGGTACACCAGGCCACGTGTGCCTAGTCTGTCCCAAGTCCACCCTGTCGGGTGCCACTTGGTAGAAAATTAGCACTACCAACAAACACCAGAAACTAGTTACGACTCCTGGACAGAGATCAAGTTGGTTAATAAGTCGAGAGGGGCCGAGTTACCGGAACCCAATGTGTGGTAGTATCGAGTCATTGGACAACATACATAGAACTCAGTGCTTAAGGACGGTTCCAGTGAGACAACCCACCATGTACTCCTACATGGCCTCTCACCGCTACCTTTACCAAATCGTGTCCACACACTTCACTCTCAGCATCAGAACATAGGACTGCACTCCAATTCATTTCCAATGAATCAGACCTGACACAACTCTAAGCAATAGCAGGCATAGCATGGTAGGAACACAACAATGGCTTCAATCAACTCCTACACATGCTAGTGGGTTTCAACTATTTACTATGGCAATGACAAGTCATGCAAAGGAATGGGTTCAACTACCACAGCACAAAGTAGCAGATGAATCGTTGTTGTCCTAATGCAATAACTGAGAGCAGGAGCGAGAGAGTAGGATTGTATCGGAATGAACAAGGGGGTTTGCTTGCCTGGTAGATCAACAAGGGAGGCACTGCTTCACAAACAGGTACTCTGGAACGGTCTCCGGAGCAGGACCTATCGAGAAGGAATGGTGCCAACAATCAAAACACAAGCATATGCAACAAAATGATGCATGAACATGGCATGAAGATGTGATGCTGATTGTGCTAATGCAGCTAGCATTATATTTGGATGAAGTCCATTTGAATCAAGGATTCAAATGCAACTCCAAGTAAGCTCTTTATAAATGCCCTTTTTAGTGTTTCACTTATACAGTAGGTATAAGTTGGTTTGTCATGCATGAAACTAGTACAGATGGATAGATTGAATTTTTTTGATAATTTTTCATATATAAATTATTTCAATCTGAGCTACGGTTGAATTTCTATGAATTTTTGAAGTTTTGGGCATTTTCTAGAAATTCCTGAATAAGAATAAATCCAGAAAATTGCATTACTGCGTTAGCATTGAGTAAGCATGACGTCAGCAAGTCAACTGTGGCTGACTGGGGTCAAACCTGACGTGTGGGGTCCACACGTCAGTGACACGGGGTTAAACAGGGGTTATTTGCTTAATTAAAAGGATTAGGGGGCCGGGGCCCACTGGTCAGTGTCAGTGGTTAATTAGGCGGTGATTAGCACTAAGCTAATCACCTGGCCGATAGGGCCCACCCGTCAGGCCGGCGAGGTCGTCGGCGGCGACCTCAGGACGCGGCGGCGTCCGCGTTACAGGCCACGGGGGCGGCGGCTAAGGGCACCGGGGCGTAGCCCGGGCTCGTCCGCATCCAGGGGAGCAGACGAGAAGCCACGGGGGTGCCGGAGCTCGCCGGAGCGGGGCTCGTGGCGGCGGTCGGAGCTTGGCTCAAGCGGGCGCGCGACTACGGCGCACGGGGAGGCAGGAGAGGAGGGGAACCAACGCGGGAGGGCTCACAGGGGACCGGAAGAGACGACATCGAGCTCGGGGGAGGCGCTGATGGCGGCGAGTGGCGACGGAGATCCACGGCGGCCGGCGGTTGAAAAAGGTGTCGAGGACGGCGTTGCAGGGCGCTACAGCTTGTTTGGCTCGTCGGAGAGGACGAGGAAGACGCAGCGAAGCTTTTGGGCACGACGGAGGGGCGAGGGGACGGCGATGGCCGCGGTGGTGCTCGTCGGCGGCGACGGGTGGCTCTCGGGTGGCTGTGGGAACGCGAGGGGGGGAAGGAGAACAACTAGAGAGAGAGGGAAGAGCAAGAGGGGGGCTCGTGCGTGTCTCCTGGCGTCTCGAGAAGGGTCGGGGAAGGAGAGGAAGCAAGCAGGGAGGTGGCCACGGCGATTTCTCGCGCGTCGACATGCCTCTGCCTACGGGCAGAGGTTGAGGACGACCGCCTCGCCCTTGTGGCTGGGCCTTTGCTACGGTAGCAGGCCGCAGGTAAGTCAGGTGGGCTTCTCTTTCTCCTTTCTATTTTGTTTCCTTTTTTTATTTTTCTGACATTTGTTTTGATTTAATAAAAATACTAAATCATTTTATTTTCTTATGCCAATTTTGGTAGGAACTAGTGGTATTATTCCAGAGCTCCCCAACAAGTGGCACAATTTTTGGGCATATATTATATATATAACAAATATATATCCAATGCAAATATTTATGCATTAATTCCAAATGCCCAAAATAAATACTTATGGGCTCCTAAAAATATTGGTTTGATTTTTATCTCTGTCCAATATTTTCAGAGAGCAACATGAGCATTTTCTTGGACCTTTTTGGAGCAATTTTTATCTGGGTCATTTCCAGAAATGAGTCTGAGGGTTTCACAAATCCTCATTTCAAATTTAAATGGAATTTAAACATGATGCACACATGACTAGCTAGCCTTGAGCATACCAGAACTAGGGATTTGACAACTCGCCCCTACTTGAAATAATCTCGTCCCGAGATTCAGGGGTCGACAGAAAGAAAGTGGGGTACATCCAGTCGAAGACGATCTTCTCGCTCCCAAGTAGCTTCTCTCTCGGAATGATGAGACCACTGAACCTTGAGAAACTTGATATTCTGACGTCGAGTGACACGCTCTGCTTGATCAAGAATGCGAACCGGGTACTCTCGGTATGTGAGGTTATCTTGGAGATCAAGCGTTTTGTGGTCCACTCTGCGGATAGGATCCGAGAAGCAACGCCTGAGTTGAGAGACGTGGAAGACATCATGAACTCGAGAAAGATGTGGGGGTAGTTCCAACTAGTAGGCAACCTCTCCTCGTTTAGCGAGAATGCGAAAAGGACCAATGTAACGAGGAGCCAACTTGCCTTTGATACCGAATCGATGGGTACCCTTCAAAGGAGTGACCCGAAGGTAAGCTTTGTCGCCAATTTCATAAGTCATATCCTTATGATGGCGGCCATACTGACTCTTCTGACGAGACTGGGCTGTTTTCAAATTCTCACTAATGATGCGAACTTGCTCTTCTGCCTCCTGGATCATGTCCGGTCCAAAGAATTGTCTTTCACCGGTTTCTGACCAGTTCAAAGGTGTTCGACATCTTCGTCCATAGAGAACCTCAAAAGGAGCTTTCTTGAGACTGGATTGATAGCTATTGTTATAAGCAAACTCGGCAAAAGGAAGACATTTCTCCCAATCCATACCGAATGAGATAACGCAAGCTCTAAGCATGTCTTCAAGAATTTGGTTGACCCTTTCCACCTGACCACTCGACTAAGGGTGGAAAGCGGTACTGAAGGAAAGATGGGTTCCCATGGCAGTTTGGAAACTCTCCCAGAAATGAGAAGTGTAAAGACTACCAAGGTCTGAATTGATCTCTAGTGGAACACCATGAAGTGACACTATTCGAGAAATGTATAAGTCAGCGAGCTGACTAGTAGTGATACTCTCTCAAACAGGTAGGAAGTGCGCCACTTTAGAGAGACGATCAATGACTACAAAGATAGCATTATTCCCTTTCTTGGTCCTAGGAAAGCCGGTGATGAAATCCATACCAACTTTATCCCATTTCCACTCAGAAATAGCTAAAGGCTGAAGGGTGCCAGCAGGTCTTTGATGCTCTGCCTTAACGCGACGACAAACGTCACAGTTAGCAATGAACTGAGCAATCTCTCTCTTTATCCTAGTCCACCAGAACCTCTGGCGTAGGTCCTGATACATCTTAGTACTACCGGGATGAATCGTGAGAGGAGATTCATGCGCCTCCTTAAGAATCAATTGTTGCATCTGCTGACTCTTGGGAACCACCAAGCGGTTCCCAAAGTAAACAACACCTCGTTCATCTATAGAGAAACAACCAGCTACTCCCTTGGAGATATTTTTCTTGATTCGGGAGATTCATGTATCATGCTTCTAGACTTCTATGATACGATCCACAATAGTAGGTTTTGCCACCAAGGTAGAAAGGAATCCGTGAGGAGCAATGTGAAGGTTAAGCTTACAGAATTCCTCATGGAGAAGTGGTTGGCCCTGCTGCAACATGAGATTGTTGCAATAGGATTTACGACTTAGCGCATCGGCCATGACATTGGCTTTTCCTGGAGTGTAAGTAATCCCTAGATCATAATCTGAGATCACATCCAACCAACGTCTTTGCCTAAGGTTCAGATCCGGTTGGGTGAAGATATACTTGAGACTCTGGTGATCGGTGTAGATCTCGCAACGTTTACCAAGGAGGTAATGTTGCCAGGTCTTGAGTGCATAGACTACGGCTGCAAGCTCTAGATCATGTGTAGGATAATTCTCCTCATGTGGATGCAACTGTCGAGATGCATAGGCAATCACATGACGATCCTGCATAAGGATGCAACCTAGTCCCTGTCGTGAGGCATCACGGTAGATAACAAAGTCCTTCGTGAAATCCGGTGGCACAAGTATGGGAGCAGATGTCAGGCGTCTTTTCAGTTCCTGGAAACTGTACTCACACTGGGGGACCACTCAAACTTTTTATCTTTCCTGAGAAGTTCCGTGAGGGGTTTGGCTACCTTGGAGAAGTTTTCAACAAAGCAGCGACAATAGCTGGCTAGACCAAGGAAACTCCTAACTTGTTTAACGGTTTCAGGTGGAGTCCAATCGAGAACGGCCTTAACTCTCTCGGGATTAATGGCAATGCCCTTACCAGAGATTACGTGGCCTAGGTAGGTCACTTCTAGCAACCAAAATTCGCACTTGGAGAACTTGGCATAAAGGCGGTGCTCTCTGAGTTTTTCTAACACAAGTCTAAGATGTTCGGCATGCTCTTCCTCGTTCTTCGAGTAAATAAGAATATCATCAAGGTAAACCACGATGAACTTATCTAAGTACTCCATGAAGATCGAGTTCATCAAGCGGGAGAAAGTGGCTGGGGCGTTGGTTAGGCCGAAGGACATGACGGTGTACTCATACTGGCCATAACGAGTGACAAAGGCTGTCTTGGGAATGTCCCCATTTCTGATCTTGATTTGGTGGTAGCCTAACCTCAGATCCATCTTGGAGAAGACTGAGGATCCAGCGAGCTGATCATACAGGTCGTTGATCCTGGGGAGCGGATATTTGTTCTTTATCGTGACCAAATTAACGGGACGATAGTCTACAACCATCCAGTCCGTACCATCCTTCTTCTTGACGAAGAGGACGGGGCAAGCCCAAGGAGAAGAACTGGGACGGATGAAACCCTTTTGCAAGGACTCATCAAGTTGTTTCTTAAGCTCATCTAGTTCTAAGGGTGCCATCTTATAAGGTCTCCTAGAGATTGGAGTTGTTCTTGGGATAAGATCTATGACGAACTCTACATCTCTGTCAGGTGGAACACCTGGCAGTTCCTCTGGAAAGACATCCGGAAAGTCACGGACTACCGGGATATCTTCAAGGTCTGGAAGAGGGCTGGCATTAAGAGAATAGAGCTGACGCTTTGCAACTCTAGTGGAGACAGTGACTATCTTGCCAGATGGGTGTGTAAGCTGAACAGATCTTGTGTAACAATCAATCTTTGCATGATGAGCTGTCATCCAGTCCATACCAAGATGATCTTAATATCTGAGGACTTGAGGGCTACAAGTGATGCAAGAAATACAAGTCTATCAACAAGGATTTCGTTACCATGGCTTACACTAGAGGTTTGCCATTTGGATCCAGGAGTTTGAATGACCAGTGGAGAGGGCATATCACAAAATGACATGTCGTGCAAACGAGCATCGCCTTCAGAAATGAAGGAGTGAGATGCTCCAGTATCGAACAGAACCAATGTTGGATGACAATTGACAAGGAGTGTACCAAGAACGACATCCGGATCATCATGAGCGTCTTTAGCTGAGACGTGATGCACACGTCCACGTTCAGTCGGGGCTGACTTGACATTGATCATCTTGCATGATGGCTTACCATGGCCAACAGACTTCTCAGGCGGGGGTGGAGCATAACTAGTCTGAGAGCAGTCACGTGCATAGTGTCCTGGCTTCCCGCATGTGAAGCAAGTCCCTGAGGTTGGACGTGGACCCGCACTGACAAGCGGTCTACCAGTAGGCCTGGGTGGAACATACGACTGAGCTGGGTGAGGCACCACATGGGATGGCCTCGGTGCATATCCGGAAGGAAGAGCGGAGTTTGGAATCCAAATCCGGCGCTTTTGAGGACCAGAACCGGAAGAAGATCCCAAATCACGGGTGTGCTTACGAGACTCCTCGTAAGTGAGCTGAGCTGTCTCTGCATCAATGGCCTTGTTCACAAGAGCTTGGAATGTATCACAATGATGCAGGTGGAGATCGCGACGCAACTTGGGGTTGAGACCCTTCCGAAACCTAGCCTGCTTCTTGGCGTCCGTGGACACTTCTTCTGTGGCATAGCGGGCGAGGTTCTCAAACTCTTTACTGTAAGCATCAACAGCCATCTTACTCTGGGTGAAACTACAGAACTCTTCTCTCTTGCGATCGATGAGGGCCTTAGGAATGTGATGCTCGCGAAAAGCCTCAGTGAAATCCCTCCAGGTAGGAATCTGGCCAGCTGGAAGCATAGCCTCATAGTTCTGCCACCAAAGACTAGCAGGACCTTCCAGGTGGTATGTGGCATAGGTGACCTTGTCATTTTCAGCTACGTTCGCGGAACGCAGCTTATGAGTGATGCTACGAAGCCAGTCATCTGCATCGAGTGGCTCAATAGAATGATGAAAGGTGGGTGGGTGCAAGCGGATGAAGTCATGAATGGTCACAGATCCTTTGAACTGATGTACGGTGTTCTCCTCGATACGTGCCAACAAGCGGTTAGACTCACGCTTGTTCCTCTCCATTTCTAACATGAACTCTGTCAACGAAGACGGGTCGGGAGGATCCTCGTCCCTACCATCTCTGTGGTTCTGGCTACGAGCAACAGAACTTTGCTTAACTGATGACATCCTGAGAAACGAAACCAAGGACGGAATCAGCATCAACTATAGGCTACAGAATGTAGGACAAGGAAATTAGTATCTCTCGAACTCTTAGGGCAATTCCGGCAGCATAACGGCAGTAAAATGCTCAAAATGAGACATACTGCCAACAATGGGGTAGCAACATACTCAACATCACCGCTCAAGGTTCTGAGATCATACTAAACAGGCTACACTGGAAGTACTCGAAAACTGGGGTATGACTCTGATCAACCAATCCTATGGGACTACGGTGTAGTAACACGTGATCCTGATAGACGGAAGAGAGAGCCTAGTTCCTTAACCCCGTAGGAAAAATAGGATGACTCGGATCAGAAGGCCATGAGGTAAAGGAGTAAAAAGAGCCTTACGTTCCTTCCCACAATCAATTCCCTTATATAACTAAAGAATTTCTAGACTCAACTTCGACCAGTTTGGCTTGGTAATCCTACAGGCAGTCAGGCTCTGATACCAAAGCTGTCAGCACCCCGACTCAATGCCACATCGATCTAGCATGTAACACCTCATATCACTTTGCGGCCTCACGCACGGTATCCCCACGGGTTTCGCCTTACCTTTGCCCAGGACCGTTTGTGCCTTTTGGCACACGTATATGATAGTGTCGCTAGCATCCATATGATAAGGAGCCCGGGCTGACATGGCTAGTCGTAAACCCAAAGTGGCACAAACTTACAGGGACAGGCATCCATGACCCAGCATCGAACGTGTCGGTCATCAGCGAGTGAATCCAGGCTGTAGCACTGGGCTAATAGGACTCCGGTGAACCGGGCTGTAGCAGGCTAACAGGACTCCGGTATTCATCGCGTGACATTTCCCCAAAGGGACAGACACAGGAACGAAGAAGGACACATGCCGGCCAGCCTAAGTGTTCCGGAGCAGTAGCACGCTAGCATGGCTCAGTGGAAGCACTAGGAGACATTTCCCGGTAAGAGAGGCTACTAAGGATAAACAACTAGATAGTCAGATCCCACACATAGCAATACACATTACACGTACGCATAACATACAAGTATGTGCTGTACAACATGGCATCACAGCATAACTCAATAACTCATATAGATAAGGCTCAAAGAGCCATCATAGCATTTATTGCAAACAGGGGTCACACGACCCATCATACAGAGCATACAAGCAACAAGCGGAAGCATTACATGTCTGGGTACAGACATCTACAAATGAAAAAGGCTGAAGAGCCTGACTATCTACAACATCCGATCAAGATCGTAGCTAAGGTACAAGCTACTCGTCGAAGTCCACGAGAACACTAGTAAGACCGAAGTCTCCGCTGCAAAAACATAAATAAAGCAACATGAGTACAAAGGTACTCAGCAAGACTTACATCAGATCCTATCATACATGCATTTGTACCAAGAGGGTAATGTGGGGTTTAGTTGCAGCAAGCCAGCTTTGACTCTGTGGCTATCCTGTTCTACAACTACTAGAACTTCTTTGAGGTGATATGTCGCACACGAGTCCACTAATCACCACACAATACACTACTATGGATTCATCCCCGTCTCCCTACGAGAAGGCCATCCATAGCACTCACACTTGTCTTGAGCATTTTAGAGTATCCACTTCAAGTTGTCTATGTACCATGTAAGCATCCAAGAAGTCCATAACCGCGGACCCGGCTATTCGAATAGATCATGTTAACCCTGCAGGGGTGTACTTCTTCACACACGCTCTCGCCACTTACCGCCATGTACACGTCATGTATCTCGGCAACCTTCAAGCGGAAGCCTGGCGAGGGTGTCGGCCACGACCTGACTAACCACACAAGACTCTAGTCCAGGTTTATCGCCTATTCGGGTTCCATCTGCAAGGAGATCCGGCCGGGGTTTCGCTCACGGCCCCAAACGATGTGTGCAGGGTTCCCGAGCCCACCATCCGGGTGCCACTCGGTACACGAGGCCACGTGTTCCTAGTCTGTCCCAAGCCCACCCTGCCGGGTGCCACTTGGTAGAAAATTAGCACTACCTACAAACACCAGAAACTAGTTGCGACTCCTGGACAGAGATCAAGTTGGTTAATAAGTCGAGAGGGGCCGAGTTACCGGAACCCAATGTGTGGTAGTATCGAGTCATTGGACAACATACATAGAACTCAGTGCTTAAGGACGGTTCCAGTGAGACAACCCACCATGTACTCCTACATGGCCTCTCACCGCTACCTTTACCAAATCGTGTTCACACACTTCACTCTCAGCATCAGAACATAGGACTGCACTCCAATTCATTTCCAATGAATCATACCTGACACAACTCTAAGCAATAGCAGGCATAGCATGGTAGGAACACAACAATGGCTTCAATCAACTCCTACACATGCTTGTGGGTTTCAACTATTTACACTGGCAATGACAGGTCATGCAAAGGAATGGGTTCAACTACCGCAGCACAAAGTAGCAGATGAATCGTTGTTGTCCTAATGCAATAACTGAGAGCAGGAGCGAGAGAGTAGGATTGTATCGGAATGAACAAGGGGGTTTGCTTGCCTAGTAGATCAACAAGGGAGGCACTGCTTCACAGACAGGTACTCTGGAACAGTCTCCAGAGCAGGACCTATCGAGAAGGAACGGTGCCAACAATCAAAACACAAGCATATGCAACAAAATGATGCATGAACATGGCATGAAGATGTGATGCCGATTGTGCTAATGCAGCTAGCATTATATTTGGATGAAGTCCATTTGAATCAAGGATTCAAATGCAACTCCAAGTAAGCTCTTTATAAATGCCCTTTTTAGTGTTTCACTTATACAGTAGGTATAAGTTGGTTTTTCATGCATGAAACTAGTATAGATGGATAGATTGAATTTTTCTGATAATTTTTCATATATAAATTATTTCAATCTGAGCTACGGTTGAATTTCTATGAATTTTTGAAGTTTTGGGCATTTTCTAGAAATTCCTGAATAAGAATAAATCCAGAAAATTGCATTACCGGGTCAGCATTGAGTAAGCATGACGTCAGCAAGTCAACTGCGGCTGACTGGGGTCAAACCTGACATGTGGGGTCCACACGTCAGTGACACGGGGTTAAACAGGGGGTTATTTGCTTAATTAAAAGGATTAGGGGGCCGGGGCCCACTGGTCAGTGTCAGTGGTTAATTAGGCGGTGATTAGCACTAAGCTAATCACCTGGCCGATAGGGCCCACCCGTCAGGCCGGCGAGGTCGTCAGCGGCGACCTCAGGACGCGGCGGCGTCCGCGTTACAGGCCACGGGGGCGGCGGCTAAGGGCACCGGGGCGTAGCCCGGGCTCGTCCGCATCCAGGGGAGCAGACGGGAAGCCGCGGGGGCGCCGGAGCTCGCCGGAGCAGGGCTCACGGTGGCGGCCGGAGCTCGGCTCAAGCGGGCGCGCGGCTACCGCGCTCGGGGAGGCAGGAGAGGAGGGGAACCAACGCGGGAGGGCTCACAGGGGACCGGAAGAGACGACAGCGAGCTCGGGGGAGGCGCTGACGGCGGCGAGCGGCGATGGAGATCCACGGCGGCCGGCGGTTGAAAAAGGTGTCAAGGACGGCGTTGCAGGGTGCTACAGCTTGTTTGGCTCGTCGGAGAGGACGAGGGAGACGCAGCGGAGCTTCTGGGCACGACGGAGGGGCGAGGGGACGGCGATGGCCGCGGTGGTGCTCGTCGGCGGCGATGGGTGGCTCTCGGGTGGCTGTGGGAACGCGAGGGGGAGGAGGGAGAACAACCAGAGAGAGAGGGGAGAGCAAGAGGGGGGCTCGTGCATGTCTCCTGGCGTCTCGAGAAGGGTCGGGGAAGGAGAGGAAGCAAGCAGGGAGGTGGCCACGGCGATTGCTCGCGCGTCGACACGCCTCTGCCTATTGGCAGAGGTTGAGGACGACCGCCTCGCCCTGGTGGGCTGGGCCTTTGCTACCGTAGCAGGCCGCAGTTAAGTCAGGTGGGCTTCTCTTTCTCCTTTCTGTTTTGTTTCCTTTTTTTTATTTTTCTGACATTTGTTTTGATTTAATAAAAATACTAAATCATTTTATTTTCTTATGCCAATTTTTGTAGGAACTAGTGGTATTATTCCAGAGCTCCCCAACAAGTGGCACAATTTTTGGGCATATTATATACATATAACAAATATATATCCAATGCAAATATTTATGCATTAATTCCAAATGCCCAAAATAAATACTTATGGGCTCCTAAAAATATTGGTTTGATTTTTATCTCTGTCCAATATTTTCAGAGAGCAACATGAGCATTTTCTTGGACCTTTTTGGAGCAATTTTTATCTGGGTCATTTCCAGAAATGAGTCTGAGGGTTTCACAAATCCTCACTTCAAATTTAAATGGAATTTAAACATGATGCACACATGACTAGCTAGCCTTGAGCATACCAGAACTAGGGATGTGACAGTACGACGCGCCCGATCGGCCACCCTGTGGCCGCAACAGAGAGGCCTTTCGGCCCTCAATCCAAGCCGCACCCCGGCGCTTCTCTAAAAATACCAGAGCACGGGGAAACGCAACAGACCTGCGAGATATATTGGAGGATAAGGCAAGGCAAACCAGATCGATCTACGGATCGCGTGGGCGCCCCACATCACGGGACGATTACTGTCACACCGGATATGATAAATACGGCTAGGCCGAATACAACAGACAGAGCTCATCCGAGCTACGTCGCGATATAGCCCAGTATAGGGGCACCGCACACCCACTGTGCTTCACAGACGAAGTAATGGATCATCAGATCCCCAAGGGTTTTAAACCCGTAAACATCAAATCATACGATGGCACAACCGATCCCACGGTATGGATCGAGGATTATCTCCTTCATATCCACATGGCCCGTGGTGACGATCTACACGCCATCAAATACCTCCCGCTCAAGCTTAAAGGACCAGCTCGGCATTGGCTTAACAGCCTGCCAGCAGAGTCAATAAGTTGTTGGGAGGACCTGGAATCCGCAATCCTCGATAACTTCCAGGGCACTTATGTGCGACCACCAGACGCCGATTACCTAAGCCACATAATCCATCAGCTAGAGGAATCGGCCAGACAATTCTAGACACGGTTCCTAACCAAGAAAAATCAAATAGTCGACTGTCCGGACGCCGAGGCCCTTGCAGCCTTCAGGCACAACATCCGAGACGAATGGCTTGCCCGGCACCTAGGACAGGAAAAGCCGAAATCTATATCAGCCCTCACGACACTCATGACCCGCTTTTGCGCGGGCGAAGACAGCTGGCTAGCTCGTAGCAATAACATAACCAAGAGCCCTGGCAATTCGGATACCAAGGACAACAATGGCAGGTCACGTCGCAACAAGCACAAGCGCCGCATTAATGGCAACAATACCGAAGATACGGCAGTCAATGCCGGATTCAGAGGCTCTAAACCCAGTCAGCGGAAGAAGCCATTCAAAAGAAACCCTCCGGGCCCATCCAACTTAGACCGGATACTCGATCGCTCGTGCCAGATACACGGCACCCCCGAACAACTAGCCAACCACGCCAACAGGGATTGTTGGGTGTTCAAGCAGGCAGGCAAGTTAAGTGCCAAAACCAGAGACAAGGGGTTGTGTAGCGATGACGAGGAGGAGCCCTGGCCGCCGAACAACAGAGGACAGAAGGGCTTCCCCCCGCAATTGCGGACGGTGAACATGATATACGCAACCCACATCCCCAAAAGGGAGCGGAAGCATGCCCTCAGGGACGTCTATGCGTTGGAGCCAGTCGCCCCAAAGTTCAACCCATGGTCCTCCTGCCCGATACTTTTGATCGAAGGGACCACCCCACTAGCATCCGTCACGGCGGATTCGCCGCATTGTTCCTAGACCCAATCATTGACGGATTTCACCTCACTAGAGTCCCCATGGACGGCGGCAGCAGCCTAAACCTGCTTTATCAAGATACAGTGCAAAAAATGGGTATAAAGCCGTCAAGGATTAAACCCACAAAGACAACCTTTAAAGGCGTCATACCAGGTGTAGAAGCCAGCTGTACAGGCTCGGTTACACTTGAAGTGGTCTTCGGATCCCCGGATAATTTCCGAAGCGAAGAGTTAATCTTCGATATAGTCCCATTCCGCAGTGGCTATCACGCCCTGCTCGGACAAACCGCATTTGCAAAATTCAATGCGGTGCCGCACTACGCATATCTCAAGCTCAAGATGCCAGGCCTTCGCGGAGTCATCACGGTAAATGGAAACACCAAACGCTCTCTCCGAACGGAGGAGCACACAGCGGCCCTGGCGGCGGAAGTACAGAGCAGCCTCCCAAGGCAACTCTACAATCCGGGTGTCAAACGTCCAAACGACGTCAAGCGCGCCCGAAGCAACCTACAACAGCGCCGGCCGGCACGATTCGAGCAAGCATAGCAGTGCGGCCCCAACCCCAGCCCTCGCCAGATAGTGCTATCGGTACCACGCGTACATAATTACGCTTTGAAAATACCATGGGCATAAGGGGAGGGTCACAACTACGGCACGCCCAGAATGCGGCTCAACCGCACTTAGGGGCTCCCTATTTCGCCGTCTTCTTTTTTTTATTTTTATATATACTTTCAGGACCCAACTATCCAGAAGGCCTGTCCGGCAATAAACTCGCCGAACACATGATGCAACAGCCAGGGCGCGAACAAGCTGCGTCGTATGTCCAGGTGGTCTCTATAACGAGCTAAATACCCGTTTTGCTTAAATTTACGAAGCTTGCCCCTGGAGGGGGGCATGTCAAATAATCCCATCCCTTTCTTATCGCACTATTTGTATCGTTCTGCTTTCATAGCAGCTCTTTTTTAATAAACAATACATAGCTCTTATCTATTATTGTATTCATCTATTTTTATACAAATATGTTCAGTCATGACATTATGCAACCGTACACTTTGGTACGGCCAATACACCAGGGGCTTAAGCACCTGATAACATGGTGTGAGAAGACCGAACACTCTCACGAGTGCGGCACCCCGAACTTATAGCACTATATGCATCGGCTCTGAATCATGTCTTGGGTCAATAGTTGGGTTTGCCCGGCTCCCATGTTTTGGTACTTTACGTTCCACAATGTTGGCTAAGGTAGCACTGGGAGAACTACTGCGATTGTGCCCCAGTTGAGCTGGGTTAACACCTCAGTAGAGAAAGCTAAAACTGACCGTCATGATAGGGCGAGAGACCGGTCGCTGTTCGCGAGGTTTTTCGAGTCCTTAAAGACTTATGCCACTTAGAGCGAGGATCCGGATTTACCTAGCCAAGGCGTGGATAGCGCCCCGAACTCGGTCTTCCGAATACTAGGGGCTTCACCAAAATTTAAAATTATAGAATTGTATGGCTAAGTGAGGGTGATAAAGCATTATAAGTCCGATGGCCTGGTTCGTCGTGCTGAGTGCCTCCCTAGATGGACCCAAGAATGGGAACAGGAGCGCTCAGGTTTATCCCGAACACCCCAGCACTCGTGCCATGGGGGTAGAAGCCAACGACTTGCATCTCTCAGATTTAATAAACAGCTGCACAGAAGGTAATATTTTAAATTAACAAACGTTGCTTAGCGCATATGAACAAAGTTTTCAGCACACAGGATAACTACATGTGAGTCTACTCAAAAATTACATCTTTGGAGCACTCACCCGCTATAATGCGGGCACCCTTCAGGATGCCCTTATAATACATATCGGGCATGCGATACTCCTTGCCCGGCGGTGGCGGGTTCGTCACAAGCTTCTCAGCATCCAGCTTGCCCCAGTGCACTTTAGCGCGGGCAAGGGCCCGACGGGCACCTTCAATACAGACGGAGCGCTTGATGACTTCAATCCACAGACACGCGTCCACCAGCCGCCGCACCAGACCGAAATAGCTCCCAGGCATGGCCTATCCAGGCCACAGCCGAACTATGAGGATGTTCATGGCATGTTCGGCCACCTTGTGGAGCTCGATCAGCTGCTTCAGCTGGTCGCTCAGGGGCACCGGATGTTCGGTCTCAGCATACTGAGACCAGAACACCTTTTCCGTCGAGCTCCCCTCCTCGGCTCGGTAGAACGCGGCAGCATCAGACACACTACGGGGCAGATCGACGAACGCTCCTGGAGAGCTCCGGATCCGGGTAAGTAACAGATAATTTGCTTTTATATTCTTGCTTTGCATAAAGAATGCCTTACCCGCTGCTATCCTCTTCATCGCCTCGATCTCCTGGAGGGCATTCTGGGCTTCGGCCTTAGCGGTTTTGGCACTCTCAAGAGCCAAGGCGCGCTCGGACTCTCGAGTCTTCGATTCACGCTCCAAACTCTCGTGTTTTTCCACGAGAGCCTGGAGCTCTTGCCGCACCTCCGCCACCCGCGCCTCCTACTTATCTCGCTCGGTGCGCTCCAAGGCCGCACTATTTTCGGCCTTGGAGATCGCTTCCTTCAGGGTCGCCACCTCAGTCGTGGCCCCTGCAACATTTATGTTGGTCCTGTCATTATTTGCAACCAAGTATTTCTATATAAATTTACATACGGTACTACATACCCTCCTTGTCCTCGAGCTGCTTCTTGGCACGGCCAAGCTCGTTCTCGAACCGATCGAGGCTCTCCTTTCATGCATTAACCTCCGCAGTCAGTGTGGCAGAGGTCAGCAGCGCAGCCCGCATTCCCATATTGACACATTTATGTTAGACTCCTGCGTATATCTTTTTAGATCCTCAGCTCGGCTTTTCTTTCCGAACGCCGAACCGAGCATCAGGGGCTACTGTCTATGCGGTAAACATTTTTACATGTTTCGAACACATACCTCAAAGCCTGTTAACAGACTTGTAGAGGCTTCTGTCAGCCTGATCTTTGCGGACTGAACCTTTTGAATCACCGCACTCATAACAGTGCGGTGTTCCTCGTTGATGGAGGCGCCGTTAAGCACCTCCTGCAAATTGTCCGGTGCCTCCGGGTGGACAGAGGTCGCCGGCGTCGTAGGCTTGCCCTTCTTATGAAGGCGCCGCCTGTCAGACTCTGGAACCATTGATGGTTCTGGAGCAGTTTCCGGCCCGGGGCCGGACTTAGATCCCTCTGGGGCTTTACCCCTTTTGGGCCTGGAGTCCGGGAGGTCGCCTTGAGGCGCCTCCAGGACCACCTCCTCCTGGTTCGGTCCCCTTCGGGACCCCAACTCGGCATCGTCCGCAGGGAGAGGGGAGGAGGCCATCGGAAGTGAAGCGTTGTTCACATCCGACGAATTCAGGGAGCCGCTCGACGAATCACCGAGCTGAGCTCTGGGCGGACTGCGTAATTAAATTCGGCGTTAGAAATTACCGAATACTAGAGGAGCGCCGTAAGTCATTCGGGTAACCGGACACTTACGATTTTGCCAGGGGCTTGACCCTGGATGGCCATTCCTCCCCGCCGTATTCGGCATCGGAGGCATAGTCCAGCAGAAGGGTTTTCGCCTTCTTGGACCCTCCGGCCTCCCCAGTTGGGGCGGCCTTCCTTTTCTTTCCTTCCCCCGTTGGAGGGGGAGAGGCTTCTTCTTCTTCCTCCCCCTCGTCTTCAGAGGTGGAGGGGGCTTCGTGGCTGTCAGGCGATGAATCCGACACCACCAGGCGCCAGGAGCTCTTTCGAGTCCCCGTGGTCTTCTTCTTGGCCTTCTTCTCCGGCACCACGTGAGGTGCCGGGACCAATAGCTTGGTTAGACGAGCATCCGTTGGGTCTTCGGGCAAAGGAGCCGGACAGTTGACCTGCCCAGACTTGTTCAGCCAGTCCTGTCGAAAGTAAGGGAGTTTAGATCCCGCATAGAGTTAAACTATGTGAAACAAAATACCCCGAAATGGGAAAAATAAGCTCACCGCGCTGGCTTGGCGCTTGGCGAAGAATCCGCGATCCTCGGTGACGGGAGGGGAAACCTCGGAGCTCTTGAATAGCACCTTCCAGGCATCTTCATGCTTTGTGTCGAAGAGCCGGGACAGAGTCTGGTGCTGGGCCGGGTTGAACTCCCACAAATTGAAAGCCCGTCGTTGACACGGGAGAATCCGGTGGAAGAGCATGACCTGGACCACGGTGACAAGTTTAACCTTCCTGCCGATCAGGTCCTTGATGCAGGTTTGGAGTCCGGTCACTTCTGCCGAATTACCCCACAACAGGCCCGTCTCTTTCCAAGATGTGAGCCGCGTGGGGATGCCAGATCGGAATTCGGGGGTCGCTGCTCATTCAGGGTCACGCGGCTCGGTGATATAGAACCACCCCGGTTGCCACCCTTTGATGGTCTCTATGAATGCGCCCTCGAGCCATGTAACGTTGGCTATCTTGCCCACCATGGCGCCTCCGCACTCCGCTTGGCGTCCGCCCACGACCTTTGGCTTGACGCTAAAAATCTTCAGCCATAGGCCAAAGTGGGGCTCGATGCGGAGGAAGGCCTCGCACACGACGATAAACGCCGAGATGTTGAGGATGAATTTCGGGGCCAGATCATGGAAGTCCAGGCTATAGTAGAACATGAGCCCCCGTACAAATGGGTGAAGAGGAAAGCCCAGTCCGCAGAGGAAATGGGGAAGAAATACAACCCTCGCATGGGGCCTAGGGGTGGGGATGAGCTGCCCCTCGTCTGGAAGCCGGTGCGCAATATCGTTGTGTGGGTATCCGGCTTTCCGCAACCTTTTGATGTGCCCCTCCGTGACGGAGGAGGCCATCCACTTGCCTCCCGCTCCGGACATGGTTGGAGAAGGTCGAGGCGAGATGTGCGGGCTTGGGCGCTGGAGCTCGAGTACGCAGGGAAGGATAAGCAAAGGAGGAAGAAGGCGTAAATGGAAAGGGTAAATCCTTATCCCCTTATATGGGCGGCCGAAACTACAAGCCCCCACCAGCCTAATAAAGCTCGCTTATCTCCCAAGCGTCGCAGTTAATGACGCGGTTGGGTTAACCACGCCCGTATTGATGAGAATCCCGGAATAAGGGGACACGATCTCTGCTTCGACAAAACGTGCCAAGGAAACCGCCTCGCTAAACGCGCTGAGGTGGAACAGTAAAACGATTGGAATGAAGGCTTGACTGCGGCATGATGTCATGTTGCGGAATACGTCAGCAGATTAGATTTGTGTAGATATTATTCTCTCTACGGTGGTACGTGGAACTTATTTTTGCAGAGCCGGACACTATCCTCGTGTTCAACATCTTCTATGAAGTATTCGGAGGAGGAACCCGCCTTGCAATGCCGAAGACAATTTGCGCGCCGGACTCATCATTGAAGCCAGGTTCAGGGGCTACTGAGGGAGTCATGGACTAGGGGGTGTCCGGATGGCCGGACTATGACCTTTGGCCGGACTCCCGGACTATGAAGATACAAGATTGAAGACTTCGTCCCGTGTCCGGATAGGGACGTTCCTTGGCGTGGAAGGCAAGCTTGGCGATGCGATATGAAGATCTCATCCCATTGTAACCGACTCTGTGTAACCCTAGCCCTCTCCGGTGTCTATATAAACCGGAGAGTTTTAGTCCGTAGGACGAACAAAAATCATACCATAGGCTAGATTCTAGGGTTTAGCCTCTCTGATCTCGTGGTAGATCAACTCTTGTACTACCCATATCATCAATATTAATCAAGCAGGAGTAGGGTTTTACCTCCACCGAGAGGGCCCGAACCTGGGTAAAAACATCGTGTCCCTTGTCTCATGTTACCCTCCGCCTAGACGCGCAGTTCGGGACCCCCTACCCGAGATCCGCCAGTTTTGACACTGACACTGCCCCCACGCCGAGATCATGGGGTGACCTCCCTGACGCCGACTGGTGGCGCCCACGGAGGAAAGGTCAACAAGCCGGCTGCTAGCCCTAGTCGGACCCGCCTCTCCATCGAGCGGGACGAGGACGGCCGCCCTCGTGCAGTAGAGCGGCGAGGCGACCTGCCGCCTCCTCCACCTTGTGGAGCGAGATACCCCACTCCGCCTCCTGTCACGCATCCAACACTCGGAGACCGCCTTGGCCGCTGAGAGGGAGTCGGAGAGAATGATGCTCGCCATCGGATCGATCGTCTCAATCGATCCCTGGCACTTGAAGAAGAAGATGTGCTGGGCCCGCCCTGCTTCGGCCCCCGAATCCGCGACGAGCCCTTCCCCAAGGGGTTCACCCTCCCACGAGACACGCCCAAATACACCGGCTCTGTGAAGCCGGAGGACTGGCTGGTCGACTACTCCACAGCCATCAGCATAGCAAACGGCAACAAGCGCGTTGTCGTGAAGTACGTCCCGCTCATGCTTCAAGGCACTGCCCGGGCGTGGCTCAATAGCCTGAAGCCCCGCAACATCAACAGCTGGGTTGATTTCACTGAGGTCTTCATCCGCAACTTCACCAACACTTACAAGCGGGCCCCCAAGCCCCGACAGCTCTCCTTATGCGTCCAAGGGCCCACGGAGTTAACTCGCGACTACCTCACGCACTAGACCGAGCTGCGCAATTCCTGCGAAGGCGTGCACGAGGTGCAGGCAATCGAGTACTTTACTGTCGGGTGCCGAGAGGGCACCCTCCTCAAGCATCGACTCCTCTGCGATGAGCCCGAGACCCTCGATGAGCTGCTGGTCATCACCGACAAGCACGCCACGGCCGACTCCTCCATGAAGGCGGAAATCCTGGTTAACGCGTCCGGCAAGGTGGCACCTCGGGTACCTCGGACTCCGGCTGGTGACACCAGTCGGCGACAGCAGCCAGGTGATAACAAGCGGAAGGCCACCCAGCCGGCTTCCACCAGCCGGCAGGTGGCGACGGTTGAGGATCAGCAGCCAGAAGGGCAGCCAGCCCCCAAGCGGCAGAAGGGCGGCAAGTCCAATTGGTTGCCCGCCTTCTCTTATGAGCAAACCTTAGATGCACCCTGCAAGTTCCATAGCGGCGCGAAGCCCTCCAACCACACCACTTGGAAGTGTCACTGGCTCACCAGAATTGCCAAGGGAGATGGACTCCTTCCTCCTCCGCTTGCCGGACCGCCGCCTCCTCAGCCCCAGTAGACGGCGGCCCAACCAGTCGGCGCCTTACAAGATGAGTACCCGGAGGAACACGGAGCTTATGTTGTGTTCACCAGCGTGGCTGACGACAGACGCAGTAGACGGCAACAACAACAAGAAATGCAAGCAGTGGCCTCCAACACTCCAGAGTTCATGCATTGGTCCGAGAAGCCTATCAGTTGGAGCAGGGCCGACCACCCGGAAGTGATGCCTTCCCCTGGTTCGTACGCCCTGGTCCTAGAAGCGACCCTAGCAACAGAGAGGCAAGCAGCCCGTTTCTCCAGAGTCTTGATAGATGGCTGCAGCAGCATCAACATCCTGTACCGCGATACAATGGAGAAGTTCGGAATCAAGCAGAAGCAGCTCGTCCCCAGTCGGACTGTATTCCATGGCATAGTCCCTGGCCTTTCCTGTTCACCAATTGGCAAGACCCAGATTGATGTCCTCTTCGGAGACAAGAATCACTTTCGCCGAGAGCCAGTTTGGTTTGAAGTGGTGGACCTTCAGAGCCCCTACCATGCACTGCTAGGCCGGCCTGCTCTGGCCAAATTCATGGCAGTCCCCCACTACGCCTACCTCAAGATGAAGATGCCGAGTACCAAGGGGATCCTGACAGTGGTCGGAGACTACAAGAAGTCGATCTCTTGTGCCGCAGATAGCAGTCGGCTGGCCAAGTCCCTCGTGATTGCAGTCGAGAAGCGGCTCCTTGACCGGGTGGTGGCGTTGGTAGGCAAGAAGCCGGAAATGTCACCCACACCCCAGGAGTCGGAGGCTGAGGGCTCGTTCAAGCAGGCCAAGGAAACAAAGAAAATACCCTTGGACCCAGAGCACCTGGAGAGGCAGGTTGTCGTAGGCACAGGCCTTGACAGCAAATAGGAAGGCGAGCTCGTCGATTTCCTCCGTGAGAATCGGGACATCTTCGCATGGTCCCCCAAAGACATGTCGGGTGTTCCGACGGATTTTGAAGAGCACAAGCTACATGTCCGACCTGACGCCAAGCCGGTCAGGCAGCCCTTGCGCCACCTGTCAGAAGAGAAGAGAAGAGTTGTTGGAGAAGAGATAGCCCGACTCCTAGCAGCCGGATTCATCATGGCAGTATTCTTCCCAGAGTGGCTGGCCAACCCAGTCCTAGTATTGAAGAAGAACAAGCAGTGGCGCATGTGCATTGACTACACCAGCCTCAACAAAGCCTTCCCCAAAGATCCCTTCGCTCTGCCAAGGATTGATCAAGTGATAGACTCCATAGCCGGATGCGAGCTGTTGAGTTTTCTGGATGCATACTTAGGTTATCACCAGATAAAGCTGAACCCGGCCGACAGGCTCAAGACCGCCTTCATCAGCCATTTGGAGCCTTCTGCTACCTAACCATGACGCTCGGCTTGAGAAACGTCGGCGCCATGTTTTAGCGTTGCATACAAAAGTGCCTCCTCAAGCAACTCAGCAGAAATTCCCATGTATATGTGGACGATGTGGTGGTGAAGACGGAGAAGCGTGGCACTCTGCTAGACGACCTCAAGGAGACCTTTGAAAACCTGCGCCAATTCCAGATTAAGCTCAACCTAGAGAAATGTGTCTTTGGAGTACCAGCCGGCCAGCTTCTTGGTTTCCTGGTCTCAGAGCACGGCATAGAGTGCAATCCTGTGAAGATCAAGGAAATTGAGATGATGAAGGTGCCCACCCGACTGCTGGACGTGCAGAAATTCACCGGCTGTCTGGCGTCAGTCAGCCATTTCATCAGTCGGCTGGGCGAGAAGGCTCTTCCCATGTACCAACTCATGAAGAAGACCACTTTTTTCGAGTGGAACAACAAGGCAGACAAAGCATTTCTCCAACTGAAGAAGATGTTGGCAACCCCGCCTGTCCTGGCGGCTCCAACTGAGAAGGAGCCCATGCTCCTCTACATTGCAGCCACCAGTCGGGTTGTCAGCATAGTCATGGTAGTAGAGCGCAAGGAGAAGGACAAAGCATTGCCGGTCCAGAGACCGGTGTATTACTTGAGCGAAGTATTGTTCGCCTCCAAACAAAACTACCCCCACTACCAGAAGATGTGTTACGGCGTGCATTTTGCCACCAAGAAGCTGAATCCTTATTTCAAGAGCACCCCATAACTGTCGTCTGCACAGCCCCGCTTGTTGAGATCATTGGAAGACGAGATGCCTCTGGCCGAGTGGCCAAATGGGCTATTGATCTGGCCCCTTACACCATCTACTACCAGCCTCGCACCGCCATCAGATCACAAGTGTTGGCCGACTTCCTCGTCGATTGGGCCAAGACCCAATATTTGCCGCCTGCACCAGACTCCACTCATTGGCAGATGCATTTTGATGGTTCAAAATGCGCACTGGTCTGGGAGCCGGCGTCGTCCTCACCTCTCCCAAGGGCGACAAGCTTAAATACGTACTACAAGTCCACTTCGCTGCCTCCAACAATGTAGCAGAATATGAGGCACTCATACACGGGCTCCGGCTTGCCAAGGAACTCGGCATACGCCGGACCCTGTGCTATGGTGACTCCGACTTGGTGGTCCAGCAGTCATCAGGCAACTGGGACGCCAAGGATGCAAACATGGAGAGCTACCGCTTCCTCGTGCAGCAACTCAGCGGATACTTTGATGGGTGCGAATTCCTTCACGTGCCAAGGAATGACAACGAGCAAGCAGATGCCTTGACACGGATTGGCTCCACCTGACAAGCAATACCAGCCAGCGTTGCCCTACGCTGCCTTCTGAAGTCGTCTGTCAAGCCGTCTCCTGATTCAGACTCCATCTTTGTGCCCCCCCCCCTCCCCCCCGCCGAAGCAGTCGGATCCGACTTGGCGACCCCAGGGGATGGCACAGGGGTTTCAACAGGCGGCCCGAGGACTGCTACAGCCACGCCCGGCCCGGGAACTTCAGAACCCGGCCCGGGGACTTCAGAACCCAACCCGAGGACTTCTCCAGCACAGCAGGCGGAAGCAGCTGCCAACCCGCCACCTCCCGGCCCAACCACCCTCGTACAAATTGCAGTGGCCGCAGTCGAAGAAATTGCGGCGCCCTCATGGGCTCAGCCGATCCTCAAGTTCTTGGTGAATAAGGAGCTGCCGACCGATGAAATCTTAGCCCGACAAGTACAGAGGCGAGCTGCAGCTTACACCATAGTCAACAAAGAGCTGGTGCGACGAAGCGTCACAGGAGTTTATCAGCGGTGTGTAGAGTCGGACCAAGGTCAAGCAATACTCAGAGATATCCATCAGGGCGAGTGTGGCCACCACGAGGCTTCAAGAGCACTGGTGGCCAAAGCCTTCCGCCACGGGATCTTCTAGCCGACTGCCCTGGAAGAGGCCAAAGAGATGGTTCAGAAGTGTCAAGGGTGCCAGAGGTTCCGCTCCAAGCCACACCTGCCGGCTTCTGCACTCAAGACCATTCCCATAGCCTGGCCCTTTGCTGTGTGAGGACTGGATATGGTGGGACCATTCAAGACGGCCCGCGGTGGCATGACTCACTTGCTGGTTGCGATGGACAAGTTTACCAAGTGGATAGAGGCAAAACCAATCAAGAAGCTGAATGGGCCGACTGCTGTGACCTTCATCGCCGACATCACCATGCGATACGGCATCCCACACAGCATCATCACCGACAACGTCACCAACTTCGCCAAAGGAGCCCTGGCTCGTTTCTGTGCAACACAAGGCATCCGCCTGGACTTAGCGTCCATTGCCCACCCACAGTCAAATGGCCAAGTAGAGCGTGCAAACGGCCTCATTTTGTCCGACCTCAAGCCCCGACTGGTCGAGCCTCTAGAGCGTTCGGTCGGCTGCTGGCTCGACGAGCTGCCGACCGTCCTCTGGAGCCTACGCACAACTCCAAACAAGTCAACGCGCTTCACGCCCTTCTTCCTCGTCTATGGTGCCGAAGCCGTCATCCCGACGGATATTGAGTTCGACTCCCCAAGAGTCACCATGTACACCGAGGCGGACACCAAGGAAGCACGAGAAGACAGCATCGACTTGCTGGAGCAAGGCCGGCTGTTGGCACTCAGCAGGTCGGCCATCTACCAGCAGAGTCTGCGCCGATTCTACAATCGCAAGGTCAAACCAAGATCCTTCCTGGAGGGAGACCTTGTGCTCCGGCTGATCCAGCGAATAGCCGGACAGCACAAGCTCTCGGCACCTTGGGAAGGCCCTTTTATCATCAGTAAGGTGCTGGGCAACGATGCCTACTATCTGATCGATGCCCAGAAGCCCAGAGCGCGCAAGAGAGATGATTCAGGCAAAGAAACGGAGAGGCCATGGAACGCAAACCTCCTCCGAAGGTTTTACAGTTGAAAGCAGTATGTATCACGCTACCTTTTGTACTATGTATAAAGACTCCAGGTCCCCCGAGAAGAGCTCGGGGACTACCCTCTTTTATCTATATGATAAGAATTATGCCATGAGTATGTATAGTTTTTTCCGCCTGGCACCGGGTTCGACCAGTCGGCCCGGAAGCACGCCGCCTTCTGCTATATGCCACCTCCTGTAGCCGAACAAGTAGTGTGCGGGCACCAGACACTTCCCTTGCCAGAAGCTGCAGCTCGCAGAGCGACTGTCCGGCGGGCGGGGGTCCCAAACTGGCGGGTACACGAAAAATGACTAAGGACAAAATGCATATAGAAGAGGCCGGCATTTCACCTTTTTTGATCGGCTATAGAGCAGTCGGCCAGCCGACTCCTACCTTTCATTGCCAACACCCTGAATGGCTAAGTACTAGCCCTCCTCCAAACGACTAAGTACTCAACCTAAGCCGCAGTCCGCGGAGCGGCTGTTTGGCTAGCAAGAGGATAGTGAAGGGAGGGCGGCAAAGGAAAAAACCAAGGAGTAAAAATGCAAGGAAAGATGGAAGTCGGCAAAGCAAAGCATAAGCTATAATAAAATATTTACATGGATAAAAGGCCTCTGGCCGGCATTCAAACAGAGTTTGATATACACCCCGAGGGTGGAATTGTGTGAATTTAACCAGTGTTCAGAGTAGCAAGCAGAAAACAGATAAAATCCTAAGGAGCAGCAGAAGACTCAAGCTGGGCGGTGCCGGTTGGCGCAGCAGAGGACTCCGGCTGAGCGGCTCCGGTTGGTGCGGCAGAAGGATCCGGCTGGCCGGTGCCGGATGGTGTGGCCAAGGGCTCCGGCTGAACGCTGGAGTTGGCCGCACCACCTGGCGCGGCAGGCGGCTCCGTCTGAGCAGAGGGATCACCGGCAGCAGGCGGGGCGTTGGAGTGCTGGAGGACAGAGTCGATGGCGTCCGTCGGAGGAATGGGCGGCAGGTCCGCCCCCACTTGAACGCCTCCAGTAGCGGGCGGCACCTCGGTGTGTGGCTTGTTGCTTGAGGCCCGATCAGGTTGGGGCTGACCGTCCGCCCTGACCTCTGGCATGTCGACGTCGCTCTCGTCTTCCTCCTCCTCCTCCTTCTCCTCCTCTTCCTCCTCCCCGTCCTTCCCTTCGTCGCTGGAGTCGATGACTTTAGCTGAGTCTTTGCTGTCTTATGGGTTTAGCCCAAGCCATTCGTGCGGAGCTTCGCCGCCTTCCTCGACCACCTCCGGGACGAAGACGCTGGTGTCGGTGAAGTAGGCGATCGCCGCTGCCCTGCCGACAAGCTCAGCTTCCACCGCCGCCAACTCCTCCTGCGCCTCCAGTCGGAACGTGGCTAACTGGGCTAGATCTAGCCCAGGGTACCACGCCTTGACGAATTCCAAAGCTCGGCGCGCTCCAGAGGAAACCCTCCAGGCGGCCGGCCACCACCTCCAGCCAGTCAACAGTCCGACTTGGGGTGCATGGAGCCGGCAAGCCTGGCCAGAGGGCGGAGACCGCCTGGGCTCCGATGCGCTGCAGGCGGCGCAGCAAGCGATGAGCAGGCCGAAGCCGGGCCTGAATGCTGAGGCCTATTCACCAAGGGTCCAGGGGGCATCAGCGACGATCTGCGCACCCTCTGCCCTTTGCTCCTCACGCTGGGCCTCGATCATCTGGGTCGCGGCTACAGAATGGCCCGGAAAGAAGTCTGTCCGGGCAGAAGAAGAAAAAGGCCAAGGCTATAAGCAAGGGCTGATAACTCAAAGCAAGAAACTAGGAGAATAGGGCTTACCACCAACCAAGTCTTCGATGTTGCTGAAGCAGGCCGTCACCTGGGCCTCCTTGTCGGCCCAGGCAGAGCGCTCGAGCTCAAACTCGGCAAGGAGGCTGGTCTCTGCCGTCTCCGCCTTCTGCTGGGCCGCCTTGAGGGTTTCCGCCTGTTCGGCAAGTTGGGCGACCAGGCGGTCCTGCTCCTCCACTAGCTTGCTGCATTCCGCCTCCTTGCCACGCAGGGAGGTCTTGGCTTCGCCCAGCTGCTGCTGCAGGTCGACATTGGCCTCTAAAGAAAGAAAGAAAAGAAGAAGGCATCAGTCAAGCGGACAAGACAAGGAAAGAAATAACCGAGGAGATTCGGCCCGACTGCTCAGCAGTCGGACCAAACCTCGGGGACTACAGCCCGCGGGCGCGCCAGCGCGCCCCCGCGGAAAAGAAGTAGTCGACAAGGAAAAAAAGACAACTGAGGAGATTCGGCCCGACTGCTTGGCAGTCGTCCCGAACCTCTGGGACTATAGCCCGCGGGTGCGCCAGCGCGCCCCCGCGAAGAAAGAGGACGGAAACTTACGCCGGCTTTCGGCCAGATGGGCTGTCTGCGCCTCCAGCTCCCGAACCTTGGAGTTGTAGGCGGTCGCGCGGAGGTTGTGATAATCCTGCAGAGGAGGCATCGGATGAAATCAGCAGTCGAACAATTGCAAGATAAAGTTCCGACCCGCCTGCTCAGTAGCCGGCCCGGAACTTGGGGACTACACCCAGTAGGTGCGCTTGCGCACCCACACGAGAGAAGCAAAGAAGATCATTCGAAGAGAAAACCCAAAGACAACTTACCCGGATGGCGGTGCACGACTCCAAGTAAGCCTCATTGCAGCGCTTGAGCGCCTCCGCCTCCGCCCGAAGCTTGGCCTGGATGACAAGAGACGCCTGGTTTAGGGCGCCAATCCCGCCCCCATGTATCCACCCCATGGGCACGGCGCTGGTCGCCTCGGTGTCGGGGGCCGACAAGCTTGTGGCGCTGATCTCCTACGACCGCGGTGCTGAGGCCGCCTTCTCCAGATAGCGGCCCGTGGGGATGCGGACCAAAGGAACCAGGACCGTCACCACCGTATAGTCGACTGGCGGCACCGGTGGCGCCACCGGCTGCTCGTCCCGCGGCTTGTTGGTTGGCGGAGGCGGCGGGGGCGGCGGGGGTGGCACAAAGACGTCTGGCATGGCTACGTCGCCGCCCCCTGCTCCCGGATCGGGTAGTCGCCGCCGGCTCCTCCGGTCGTCGCCTCGAAATCAGGCGGAGGCGGCACAGTGTTCAGGAGGGCCATGAGTAGCGGCTCTTGGCGGCGGACGGCCTCCGCGAGCCGCTCCTTCTCTACGACCTGGGCTTCCGCTTGTGCCAGCGTCCTCTCGGCAGACACGGCGGACAAGGCCGCCTGCTCCTTGGCCAGGCGGTCGGCCTCCGCCTCATTGCGCGCCTCCCGCGCATTCCGCTCTGTCGCCTCCCGGAGGTCGGCGGCCGGGTCGATGCGCCGACTGGTCGAGGAGGTCGCTGCCGACCTGAGGACTGAGCCGGCGCCTGACTTCTCGATGGTTAGCGGGGCCCTGAAATAGGAAGACAAGTCAGAAGGCTTTCACGCCAGATTGATGAAAAGACAAGGAGTAAGGGAATGATGCTTACGCCGACACCATAACTGGCACCTTCGGCTGCCTCTGATACTGGGTCGCCCTGGCCGCGGTTTCTTTCCGCCTGGTCGACGCGGCCGGGTTCTTGGGCTTCTTTGGGGCGCTTCCGAACAAGGTCGAGCCCTATTTCCGCTTGCGCTTGCCGCCTAGGGCGGGCGGCCCAGAAGAGGGGCCGGCGCCGGTGGTGGCGGAGCTCTGGGCAGGGCGCGGCTCGTCTTCGTCTTCATTGTTGTCGGGCCAGGCCTCGACGCCGCCGCCTCCCTTGGAGCCGCCTGCTCCACCACCGTCGTCCGCTCTGCCACCGCCTCATGTCGCATTGTCGACCAGGGCGGCCGCCCCCAAGTCGGGGTCATCCAAGTCACTCTCCGCCCTGTCCTCCTGGAGGTTATCACCCGGCCCCAGGAGGGCGGCCGTTGCCTCGGACATATAAATCTGCAACCAAGAAGGAATCAAGTCTTGAATGGCGGCGTCATAAAGAGAAACGAAGCAGAAGAAAGTATTTCAAAGGACAAAAAGAAGAAACTTACAGTAGGAGGCGGGTTGTGGCGAGAGTACGACCGCTTCCCATACTGCCACTCTTTCTCCGACATCTTGAGGTCGGAGATCTTGTTAACCATCCGTGAGACTTCGGCAGGCAGCATTCCCTTCGTGCACAGCCGGCACGGGTCGCGGTGTCCGCCCATCCAAAAGATCGGATGAGGGCGGCTCTAGAGCGGGAGGACCCGACGCTCCACAAAGGCGACGAGGAGGTCGGAGGCCACGAGGCCCTCCGACTCTTGGAGCACTCGGAGTCGGCCGATGGCGGCCGCTGTGTCCGCCGACACCGGCTTCGGCTTGTACTTCCAGTAGAAGCGAGCTCCGGTGGGGTGGCCGGCCTTGTAGGCCGGCAGGTTGAGGAAGTCGGCAGCAGGGTCCACGTTCTCGACGTAGAAATAAGACTGCTGCCACATCTTCATCGACTATGCCAGCTTGATGACGGGGAAGGCGTTCCGCTTCGCCAGCCGGCGCACGGCGACGAAACCCCCGCACTCGGACGCCGTCTCCTTGGCAGAGGTGCCGAGCTTTCCATAGAAGAATGCTCCCCACAGCTCGATTGTGGGGAGGATGCCAAGGTAGCCCTCACACGCCGTGACGAAGGCGGAGAGCAAGGACACGGCGTTGGGCGTGAGGTGGTGAGGTTGAAGATTGTAGAAGTTGATGAAGGTGGGGAAAAAGTCGCTCATCGGGAGGCCGAAGCCGCGCAGGAAATGCGAGCGGAAGATGACCCGCTCGCCTTCCTACGGCGCCGGCGAAATCTCCGTCTCCGGCGGCACCCGCGCCTTGACGAAGGCCGCGTTGGGCATCCGGCGCGTGTCGCGGAGGAAGGTGATGTGATCCTCGATCACGGTCGATCCATCCCAGTCGCCCATGGCTCCGGCTGGCGGCATGGAGAGGAGAAACACGTCGGCGGTGAGCAACGGCAGCGGCGCTATAGCAGCAGCGGCAGCAGAGGCTGAGAGGAGAAGAAGAGTGGGAGGGGGCGCAAGAGCTTCGCCGCACCTCTCCCTCCTCCCTACTTATAGCGCCCGAGCTGCAAAGCCGAGGGGACGGGACGTGGGGTCGTGGGATTTACTGCGCCCACGTCCCCATGACCCCCCGTTTCCCGCGCGCATTCACCACGCTGTAAAGAATCATGGGGAACGGCAACCGCCTCCTTCGGTGCAGTAAATCCGCCCGGTTGCCGAGGCTTGGTAGTGGCGAGCCCGGCCCTATGTCACATCCCGTCTAGAGCGTGGGGTGGCAGACTAACCGGGCTGACGCACGCCGCGTGGTGCGTCCGTGGCGGGCCGCTGCCTGGGAAGCTTAACAGGCACGCCACCTGTTTCCCGCCTTGAAGTTCAAAATCAACCATACAACTCTGCTTGGGCAAGGCCGGCTTGAGCAGTCGGCTAGCCACAAGACGGATCGACATTCTCCCAGAGCTCGATGAGGGGGGAAGCCGCTGAGACTTCGCGGCCCCTCGACCATGACGCATCACCGGCTTCGGGGACTATTGTCAGAATAATGGGCCACGGGTAGGCTCACCCAAGTCCCTGGATTTATCAAGACTTTGGGTCAGCTCCGCCTAGCTGGACCCAAGCCGAAACTCCGCCCTCTGGGGACGGCTGGCTCAGCGGCCGGCTGCCAGAGGGCGGGTGACCCAAGACTACGGTGCTTCGAGTGGCCGGCTCCTGGCGGCCGCCTTCCAGAGAAGGCGGCAACGGGCAGGCGGCCACCTCGCGACTACGGGGCGGCCGAGCTCCCATCGGGAGTACAAGTCAAAGCATGGCTACAGTGAGGAACGACGCCTCCCACATTCAAGACAAGCATGGCTACAGTGCTCCGTACAGACAGAGATCTCCGCACGACGGAGCACTATGCTGTATCTACCCTGACATCGCTCCAGGCAGGCGGAGCCCTGTTCCCCAAGACGGCCTGTCGGTACGGCCTGCCAGAGGCGGGCCCTATCGGGCAGTGACCCCAAGGAAGACGACGGAAGCTCAACCAGGCGGATCAGAGAGGGGCCAGCCTCCAGCAGGCGGCCGTCCCTCGTCCCGAGGCAAGAGCGCCATTAAGCTGATAAGACCAGGTGTGGCTACAGTGTCCTCCCACCAGGCGGCGGGACTGTAGCCACGCTAGGATGACCAAGCCCCCGTCATCAACAACACGGCTACAGGGAACAGCCACCAACCAGTCGGCAGGGCCCACCAGGCGGCGGGCCCCAGCGGTCGGCGGAGAAGCCGGAGGCTGAAGACACTAACAGCCGGGCCCAGCAGCCGGCCAGATTACCATTGTACCCCTGGGGGGTAGGCCTATATAAACCCCCTAGGCCACCCATGCAAAGGGTTCGACTCCATTTAGAACTAGCCACCCCCTAGAGCAGGAAGAGAGCTAGCCTTGCCTCTTTCTGCCTCTAGCACACAGCTCGAGGAGCACCATTGTATCACTTGAGCCTTAGTGATCATGCGGAGACCCTGCAGAGCAGGACTAGGGGTGTTATATCCTAGGAGAGCCCCGAACCTGGGTAAAGTATGTCAGCGTTCGTGTCTACGCCTTATCCCGCTTCCAGGCACCGGTGACGTTCTACTCGCTCCCACCATGATAAGCCATCCATTGGCATATGTCGCACCCAACCCCCGACACAAGGGCTCTTATTTTAATCTCATTGGATATTCAGACTCTGACTATGCTGGCGATTGCGTGGACCGCAAGTCAACATCAGGCACATGTCATTTCCTCGGACGATCTTTGGTCTGTTGGTCCTCGAAGAAACAGAACGGCGTATCACTCTCCACTGCAGAAGCTGAGTACATTGTTGCTGGATCGTGCTGTGCTCAACTACTATGGATGAAGCAAACACTCAAGGACTATGGCGTCAACGTGAAGAATGTGCCTCTCTACTGTGACAATGAGAGTGCCATCAAGATTGCTCATAACCCAGTTCAGCACTCGAAGACCAAGCACATCCAGATTCGTCAGTATTTTCTTCGTGATCATGTGTTGAAGGGTGACATCTCCATCGACCATGTCAGCACTGAATATTAACTGGCCGATATCTTCACTAAGCCCTTGGATGAGAAGAGATTTAGCAAGTTGCGGTGTGAGCTAAATATCCTAGAATCTTTGAATGTTCTCTGAAATGGACACACATCCTAACACTTATGCTGACTTGATGACTTAGATGCGCAACACACGAAGTAACATTTTTCTTCAATTAATGAAGACTAACCCTCTAAGTGTGAAGAAATTAATGAAGAAATTGATTCTCAGAGCCCTACGACAATTGTACGCGGTGTCTGAAATCAGCTTTCTTATACGGTGGGTTATGCCACCAACCAAAGTTGAAAATCATCAATATGAGTTTTTCTTTGTTTTTGAAATTCCTCAGTTTTTTCAGATTCTTCAACTTTGCATTGTCTTCACTCTTTCCGGTGTTGTTCTTCATTTGAATATATATATATATATATATATATGTGAGCTTTATGTCTAATTCGTCAAATTGATTTCTTCTGCTAAGTGAATGTGATCGGACCCTTCCCCCTCTATGCTAAACTCAACCTCATCTATTCACAAATTCCTCATATGCGTTCTATGTGAAACTCGTTCAAAATCTTCACTCTGTCCTTGACAGCTGAAGAAATTGCAAACGAAACTTTTAAACTTATCTTATCTGAATTTTCGGCTTTGCTGCTCAAACCGTTCCCCTTCTCACGACAATACTTATCTATTCATCCACGATCCTACACGATCGCCACCTCTCAGTACGTGGGTGGCACATGTCAAGCGAATGAGAAGGGGCCAGGGGCATGTTCGTCCGATTTCCTCGGGTGAACAGTTTTTCACTCTCTCAATAAATACCCCTGTCTCTTCCTCAATTCACTTTCACCTCCCTCGCGCTCTCTCCCGCTCGAGCTCCCCAAAACCCTAGTGCCGCCGCTACTTCATCGTCGCCGGTGAGGAAGAGCTTCACTGCCTCGACCTCGTCGTCGTCGTACTCGCGCCGGTTGCGAATTTCTTCACTCCGCCGCCGCCGTAGCCGTCTTCCTCTGCTGAGTTAGGGCGTGGAAGATCTGAACTGACGAACTTCACATCTACACTTCCCAGTTCGTCGTGTTCTTCACTTCGGGTAATTAAAAGTTACTTTTACTGCTCGCCTTGATTCTCAAGTTTTCTTGAAAATCTTCAAAGGTGTTTATTCTTCAAATCTTCACACACATGAACACCTCACATGTCATCTGCTCTTGATTCGTTTCTCTAAGCAATGATTTTCTTAAAGATTCCTCAATTGTGTGGATTTTCAATCTATACAACTCTGGAACCTAAGACAAAGAACTTTTAGTGAACTCCTCAAGACTCATCTGGTCAAATTCCTCAAAACCTATTCTTTTTAACAACCTTCTGAGAACGCATATGACCTCTCCAAATTCCTCGCAACTATACTCTGTTCATAGGTACAAATGTCCGCTGCTGAATCACTAGGTTCTCATCAACTTAACACATTTGCAGCATTCCTCGAAGAAAAGTTGCACACCTCTTCAGAAACTTCAGTTGTTCATATTCCTCAGCTAAAGAAAATGGCTGACAAAAGGCCACAGAAGGGAGGAAAGAGGCCTGAGGTCAATACTGCGTTTGAAATCCCTGAGGACATTGATGTTGGGTACTGCACACCCCCTGAGGAAGATAGAAATCAGCGCAAGGTGCGCATTCAAAAGATAGAGAGGAGATGGGCATGGGAATGGAGGGAGTACAGGTATGTTACTCCAAAGTATATGAAGAAATTCGCGCTCAATCCTCCATGCTCAAGACCTCCATTGGCACCAGGCCAAGTGGCAGATCCCACCAGCCTCAAGCGCGGTGAGGAATATGCTGATGAATGGGAAAAGTGTCAGGCCAAATTGGCCAAGCAAGCAAAGGAAGCAGTGAAGAAATTCAACACAGACTCTGCTGCTCCTGCTGCCTCTGCTGAGGCCTCTGCTAGTCAGCCAAAGAAGGCAATGCATAAGAAGCATCGATAAGTCCAGTGCTTCACCTTTGAATGCCCTCATGGCCAATCTCCTCTGTTATGCCATCAAGGCTAGATTCTTCAAGGCCCTCACGGCAAATTCCTCAGACTGCTCCTTCAAAGTCCTCAGCTCCTCCGTCAAAGTCTTCAGCTGCTCTGACCAAATCCTCGGCACCTGTGCATCTCGCCTCGTGCCAAAGGACTCAAGGCTTCTCAATTGCCTCAGGAGCATCTGCAAGCTCCTCAGCTGCTCGAAATTCCTCAGTTGGTCCCTCACTGCTGAAGAAAAAGGCCACTGCTGGACGAGGTATTCGACCAAGTCCTCACAAGAAGCAGGTCGCCTTCCAAGTGCCCTCTGATGATGATGAGGCTGATGATGAAGAACTTACCGAAATCATCAGAGACAGGCAAGCCAGGGCCGCTAGAGCCAAAGGCAGCAATGTGTCGCTGATGTTGGATCCAAAGTTGATCCTCGACTACATTGACCTGTGGCATCCTAACACGCCTTTGCCAGAGATGAACCTCACTCCTGATCAAAGTCATGTTCTGACTGCCTTCATTGAGGAAGAAAAATGGAAATTTGAACAAGGCAGAAGTTTGAAGAAAGCGCAGTACAAGAAACAGCGCTACCTCAAGGACAATGTCCTCACTCTCACTCCTGGTCAGCTCCTTGCCTTGCAAGTTGAAATCAAACAACTGAGTGATGAATTTGATCGCTACCATGCTGATTGGAAGGGTGCCAAGGTGCGTTTCGTTAATCTGACGAAGAAATTCACTTCAAGTGTTGCTGCTCCTGTGCACGTTGAAGTTACTCAGCCTGAAGCATCTGCTCAGCCTACTGAAGAACATGCCTGCACCACTGATGACAATCAGGCTGCTGAAGAAAATGAGAGTGCCAGGGCTGATGACTCCATTCCAGCCGCTGAAGATATTGCCAGGGCATCCACTAGTGGTGTGCCTGAAGAAAGTGAACAAGTCAGGGCAACTGCATCAGTTGTGCCTGAGGAAAATGAACCAAAGTCCTCTGCACCTCCTGCGCCTACACCAACTCCAATCCTTCCATCTGCATCAGATGCGAAGAAGACCAAGGCTGCAGAGCGTGCAGCTGTGAAGAAAAGGAAGGCATCAACTTCATCAAATTCTTCAGCCCCGAAGAAGATGAAGACTCTGTCCAGTTCAATTGACAATCCAATCGATGTCGTTCCAGTCTCATCAATGCCATCAAAGGACCTTGTTCCTTTTGGTGAAGATTATGTGATTCCCGATGAATCTGATGAAGAAACTCCTTCTGCAGCTTCAACAGAGCAGTTGGACGAAGAAATTGAAGTGGATAAAATACCTTCATCTCTAGTCATTTCCTCACCTATGCCTCAGTTCACTGCTGAAGAGGCAGGTGTTGAAGAAATAGAAGATGAGGATGTGGACATTGGATGTACCACTCCTGTGCTCAATGATGAATTTTGGGATAGTCAACATCCCAATTCTCCAATGTTTACTCCGCTCCAAGCAATTCCTCAGTCCCCTGCTGCCACTGAAGTGCAAATGGGATCTGAAGAACCTCATGCAACCCCAAGTGTTCATGAAGAAATTCCAGCCACTAGTGCTGAAGAAAATGTCAATGAGGAATTGAAGACCCAGGCTGAAGCTGCAAAAGAGCCTGAAATTCCTCAGACTGAGGAACCTGAGATTGCGATTCCTGAAGTGGTGCTGCAATTGACTGACACTCCTCATCCCAAGCCAAAGGATCCCTTCTCCAAGAAGCAAAAATTCAAGGCTGATGATTTCTTCGGTGAGCACATGTTCTTCACTGAATTCAACTCCTATGACAATGCTCGTCTTAGAAGGAAGCATTTCTGGACTGCCAGTCAGGCCAACTTCTATTCCTCAGTACTCTTCAACAAGGACAAAGTCTTTGACCATGAGCACATTCCTCACGTGGACATGGAATCCATGCCTTGCTTCTCTCAAGTCCTCGGCATGATTCATGATGCAGGCTTGCTAAATTTCTGCTCTGACATAGTTGATTGGAATGAAGAGCTTATTCTTCAGTTTTACACAACTCTGCATATCACAGGTGATACTACTGACATCAACTCGTGGGAGTTGGACTGGATGACTGAAAACACTCATTACAAGGCACCAACCTCTGAATTGCTTCGTGCCTTGCCAATCAGTCCCCCACCTGATGGTGCTCGTTGTCTATATGATGAGCCTAAACTCACTGATCACTATATGCAAGTGCTCATGAAGCCGCTGAAGCCGGGTCAAGCTCCAAGGACCAAATTCCTCGTGAAGGAATTACTCTATGTGCCAAGAACCATCTACCGCATTCTGACGAAGACCATGAGTCCCATCAAAGGCCATGACTCATCCGATGAAGAAATTATCGGAATGATGAAGAATATGCTTTTCAACATCATGCATGGCATCCCCATAAATTATCACGATTTCTTCATGAGGACTCTGGCGAATGTTGCACTTTCACCATTTGAGCTGAAGCCATACGCGCCATGGATCATGAGATTCATCAAAACAAGGTCTTCACTCAACTACAAGGCTGATTTTTAGAATCACCTCAGCTACTTGCCCCCTATTGAAGCCCTCAAGCGAACAATTTCCTCATTTGATGAGAAGGGCAAGTCACCAGCCATTATCGATGAAGGCATTCGTCCATTGGATGGTCAGTTCCGCAAAGCTGCATCTTACTCCACCAATGATGACTCTGCCACTCATGATACTGCTGCCAATGCTACCAAGTCAAGTCCTCAAGCTACTGCTCCTTGTGTGATGACTGGCCGTGAACTGCTTATAAGTCTTCACCAGAAGGTGGATCGCAACTACAAGTGGGTTAAGCGTCAGTTTGGCTCTATTCTTCACAACATGACTTCTACACATAATGCAGTGAAGAAAAACCACTACTACCTCCATGAAGTGTTTGATCGCACCTGGGCTATTCGGTCACATTTATATGGTGAAGAAGATCTGAAGCAAATGGGCTTCAAGAAAGACTTTGACTGGTCTGCTCCTCCTCCGAAGAGATTCAAGAAGGTCAAGGTTCCTTCCTTGGTGGCTAGCTCATATTCTTCATCATGCGCCATGGACGAGCATGAAGACTTGGACGACAATGCAGCAGGCCCTACAACGACTCAAGACCCTGACAACGCTAGCGCTCCTCCATCATCATGATATTCTTCAGGGGCGTTAGTCCTCAGTTTCAACCCTTTTGGTCATTCGATGACAAAGGGGGAGAAATTTGAGTTAGTCTTCAAGCGGGTCTATCTTATATGGGCGTTTTTTGCTAAGTTACAACTCTCGTTCTTTTGATGACTTTGCTGGATCGAGTTGTAATCTTAAACTCTATGGTGACCTGATACTTTTGTTGTGTTCTTCTGCATGTTTATTCCTCATTAATGTTAATGCACTCATGCTGAATTATATCAGTCACCATATTTCATCATGCATTTCAAATTCTTCATATTATATATCAAATGTGTGTATGAATTACAAGATATAGGGGGAGATCTCCATGATTATACTCTTCAAGTGTGCATTGCTTCAAAAGCAAATTCCTCACTATGCACATCTTCAGGGGGAGTTCTTCTATATCTTGCAATCAAATTCCTCAACATCAGTATCTACACTTCATATATTTATCCCCGTTGAAAACTTAACCTATATTGTCATCAATCACCAAAAAGGGGGAGATTGTAAGTGCATCTAGTGCCCCTTAGTGACTTTGGTGTATTGAAGACTTATAGGTTAAGGGACTGATGCGTTTGTGAGTGTACACAGGTCTATAAGTCTATGAGGAGTTTGATATTTACAGAGAAAGTTGACCCCTAAAAATGAAGTTCTTCAACTGAAGACTTTGGATTTCTGAAGACTTTCTAAAGACTTTGAAAGTGAAGAAATTGGTGTGACCTTGAAGACATGCCAATCATTCGAGGAACATGAAGCGTGAAGACTTTTGTTTTCGTAGTTTCATTTTCTATTTCTTGAGTCATAGGAAACACCATACTGTTAAAGGGGGTCGAGGAAATACTAAGGAAAAATTTCCATGTGATGCTCAACTCAAAATCCTACACCTACCAATCCCTTCGAGTGAAGCCATTGGAAATCTCATACAGTTCAGTCATATTCTTCAGTGATAGAGACAAACTTCTTCTGGTCTCTGAGGAATTTGTTCTGACTAAGGAGTTAGGAATTCGCCAGTGTGAATTACCTACACAGTGAGGAACATGATAGCCCTGAGGATTTTGATAGTCAAAATTCTGACCGTTGCTGTGCTATGCACCAGCGGTTCCAAAATATCTACCCACCTAACGGTCATATCAGACAAGGGCATTTATGTCTTATCATGTCGGGCTGCTCCCCAGGCTATAAATAGCCGCCCCCCACAACCACTAGCTGGTTGGCTGCTCCGAGAGAAACTGACACTTCTCATTTGAGAGCATCCCATCCTCCGAGGACTTTGAGCGAAAATCATCAAGTGAGGAAAACCCAAACCCAACACCTACAAAACCAAAGTGAGTGAGCATCACTGAAGAGATTGATCCTGTGTGGATCCGGCGCTTGTTTCCTTTGAAGACTGTGCTTCTTCCAGACGGTTAGGCGTCAAGGTCTAGAGCATCCAAGAGGAATTGTGGATCGCCGAGTGACCGAGTTTGTGAAGGTTCGGAAGTCACCTGAAGACTTACCACGAGTGATTGGGTGAGGTCTATGTGACTTTAGCTCAAGGAGAATACGGTGAGGACTGTGTGTCCGAGACTGGGTGTCCTCGAGTTTAAATACTCAGCCGCTCCAACCAGATGTACAACTGAGACAGCAGTTGGAACGGGTCTACCAAATCATTGTCTTCACCAAGCTAACTGGTTCTATTTCCTCAACTCTTTCATTTCCTCATGTCTGTTGTTGTGTGCCTGTTCATATCTGTTTGAAGACTTTGACTGAAGACTTTCTCAATTTCCCCAGTTCAATTTCTTCAGTCTGTCTGTCTTCTTTCTTGTGTTATCCTGTGTTTACGCTTTTTATACTCTGTGCTTGTCTTCATTTCATCATGATGTCTATGCTTGTGTTCTGTTATGTTTACTTCTGAGTACTTATTCCGCTACAAGTAGTTCTTCATTTAGGAATTTCCTCACCAGCAAATTCCTCAGTGAAGAATTCATAAAAATCGCCTATTCACCCCCCCCCTCTAGTCGATATAACGCACTTTCATTGTATCCTAAGGACTCGACAAGCATGACTTTGTCCATGTGTCGATCCTTTGAGATCGCAACCTTACCTAGACCCAATACCTGACTTTTGCCTTTGTCAACGAAGATGATATGCTTCAGATGCGATGGAGATAAGGGAACATCCATCAATAGATTCTTGTCACCAGTCATGTGATTTCTACATCCACTATCAAGGACCCACTCATTGGCTTTGGGTTGATCATCCTGCAGATGAATTAGTGCATCTTACAAACTCATATACTTCATTAGTGACGAATATGACATCAATTCATCAGATCAATTTCATCAACCAATAGAACAGATAAAACAATATGAGGACGTGAGAAATGAAGATTCATTTCTTCATGATTAGCTTGCGTCCTATCAGGCATTTTCAGGTCTCCAGCAAATTCTTCAGACGTTTAAGCACGTCTAAAGACCTGACCCTGCATAAGAGATTAGTTCTTTTTCTTCACCACCCACATCTGAAGGGGTGGCAAAGAGTTCATCACTCTACGAGCTCCATACGAGAAAGGTGGCATAGAAGCCAGTCCACTTCGTTTCACATAAGAGGAGTTAGGATAAGCATATGAACAAGCAGAGAAATTCTTCGAGGACTTCTGAACATAATGATTAGAAGAATAATGCTCATATTCATAGCCCTTAGCTCTTCCCTGCAAAACAGAGGTGTTAGCATGATGATGTTCATATGAGGACTTTGATCCTTTTGAGGAATTTGATCCACGTGAGGAATTTGGTCTATATGAGGACTTGGATCCATATGAAGAATTTGGTCCATATGAAGACTTGGATCCATATGAAGAATTTGATCTGGGGTTCCTATTCTTCACAGGTGGTGTCATGATGACATTCACCTTAAGATTTTCAAGGCACTTTTTGGGAACCCAGATTTTCTTCACGGGGGAACCGTTCCTGCAGTTAGTGCCAACATATCTAGCAAATACTTTACCATTCTGATTTTTGAACAGTTTATAATTGGAGTCAAATGACTCATCAGAAGAATGAGGAGATTCACATGTAAAGCCAGATAAAGTAGATGGATCTACTAGAGGTCCCTTTGCAGCAACCCATGAGGTTTTGGGATACTGCTCAGGCTTCCAGTAAGTCCCATCAGTGTTAAGTTTCCTCTCAAAGGCAATACCCTCTTTCCTAGGGTTCTTGTTAAGGATCTGCTTTTTAAGCACATCACAAAGAGCCTGATGCCCTTTGAGGCTTTTGTACATGCCTGTCATGTACAATTCCTTCAGCCTTGCATCATCAGTGATACTAGCAATGTCCTCAGATGAGGAATTAGTGATAGCAGAGACAGGTGAAGAATTTTTAACGTTAGAAGCATTTGAACATTCAGGTGAAGAATTAGCAGATTCATGTTCACTGCACTTCAAACATGGAGGAATGAATTCTTCCTGGGAAGCGCTGATTTGTTGAGCAAGTAATGAATCGCGGTCCTTCTGAAGATCTTCATAACTCACTCTTAGCTTTTCAAGATCTTGCTTTCTTTGAAGAAATTCATAAGAAAGCTTCTCATGATCAGATAAGAGAGTGTTATGATGACTTTGAAGAGTGTCAAACTTAGACTAATGTCTCTGAAGACTTTCAGCCAAAGCTTTCGACTGATCCATTTCTTCACCCAACATAGCATCGCTCTTATTTAGCATGTATTGAACTTTTTCCAAAGCTCTTTGTTGTTTAGTGGCAAGGGAAGCAAGTTTGACATAACTAGGTCCAAATTCATCACTAGATTCATCATCACTGGACTCGGATAGGTAGCATTCAGTTACCTTAGCACCTTTTGCCATAAGGCATGGTGTAGAAGATGATGATTCTGGTTCGAATGTCATCGCTTTGAGAGATTCCTTGAAGTCCTCAAACCAAGGATCATGATGGGTTCAATGACCTTCATAGACCTCGGAGAGACGGTACCATATAAGCTTTGCATGATCGAGATGCTTGATGTTCTTGAACTGATTTTGAGATAGACAGGAGCAAATGACATCCTTCGTCGTGAGGTTGAGAAGAGTGTGCTTGCGAATGTCATCAGCGTCCGCCATCTTGCACAGATCGGTAAGACCAATCTCAGTGACGGTCCACAGCTCGATGCTCATTGCCATGAGGCGCTTCTTCATCATGGCCTTCCACTTGGGATACTCGTGACCGTCAAAGATGGGGCATGACACGGTCTTCATTCCTATGGTCGACATATCTAAAACTCCATGCGGTTAACCAAAATCACACAAAACAAGGGAGCACCTTGCTCTGATACCAATTGAAAGTGTGTCATATCAACTACGGGGGGGGTGAATAGGCGATTTTTATGAATTCTTCACTGAGGAATTTCAGGGTGAGGAAATTGCTAAGAGAAGAACTACTTGCAGCGGAATAAGTACTCAGATGTAGACATAACAGAACACAAGCATGGTCATCATGATGAAATGAAGACAAGCACAGAGTACAAAAAGCGTAAACATAGGATAGCACAGGACAAAGATAAACAGACTGAAGAAATTGAGCTGAGGAAATTGAGAAAGTCTTCAGTCAAAGTCTTTAAACAGATATGAGCAAGCACATAACACAGTTATGAGGAAATGAAAGAGTTGAGGAAATAGAACCAGTAAGCTTGGTGAAGACAATGATTTGGTAGACCAGTTCCAACTGTTGTCTCAGTTGTACATCTGGTTGGAGCGGCTAGGTATTTAAACCTGAGGATACACCCTCACCGTATTCTCCTTGAGCTAAGGTCACACAGACCTCGCCCAATCACGCGTGGTAAGTCTTCAGGTGACTTCCAAACCTTCACAAACTCGGTCACTCGGTGATCCACAATTTCCTCTTGGATGCTCTAGACCATGACGCCTAACCATCTGGAAGAAGCACAGTCTTCTAAGATAACAAGCATCGGATCCACGCAGGATCAATCTCTTCAGTGATGCTCAATCACTTTGGGTTTGTAGGTGTTTGGGTTTGGATTTCCTCACTTGATGATTTTCGTTCAAAGTCCTCGGAGGATGGGTTGCTCTAAAATGACAAGTGTCAGTTTCTCTCAGAGCAGCCAACCAGCTAGTGGTTGTAGGGGGCTGCTATTTATAGCCTAGGGAGTAGCCCGACATGATAAGACATAAATGCCCTTCAATGATATGACCGTTAGGTGGGTAGATATTTTGGGACAGCCGGCGCGTAGCACAGCAACGGTCAGAATTTTGAGTATCAAATACCTCAGGGCTATCATGTTCCTCACTGTTTATGCAATCCGCACTAGTGAATTCCTAATTCCTCAGTCAGAACAAATTCCTCAGAGACCAGAAGAACTTCGTCTCTGTCACTGAAGAAATTGACTGAACTGTATGAGATTTCCAATGGCTTCACCCGAAGGGATTGGTAGGTGTAGAACTTTGAGTTGAGCATCACATGGAAAAAATTTCTTAGTATTTCCTCGACCCCCTTTAACAGTACGGTGTTTCCTATGACTCGAGAAAGAGAAAATGAAACTACGAAAATAAAAGTCTTCATGCTTCATGTTCCTTGAATGATTACCAAGTCTTCATGGTCACACCAATTTCTTCACTTTCAAAGTCTTCAGAAAGTCTTCAGAAATCCAAAATCTTCGGTCGAAGATATTCATTTTTAGGGGTCGACTTTTACTGTAAATCTCAAACTCCTCATAGACTTATAGACCTGTGTACACTCATAAACACATTAGTCCCTTAACCTATAAGTCTTCAATACACCAAAATCACTAAGTGGCACTAGATGCACTTACATATATTATTTTTGGGACTAACCTATTAACCCAAGGCCCAGTGCAAATTGTTGTTTTTTGCCTATTTGAGTGTTTCACATAAAAGGAATATCAAACAGAGTCCAAACGGAATGAAACCTTCGGGAGCGTGATTTTTGGAACAAACGTGATCCACAGGACTTGGAGTGGATGTCAAGAAACGAACAAGGAGGCCACGAGGCAGGGGGCGCGCCCTCAACCCTCGTGGGCCCCTCGTAGCTCCACCGACCTACTTCTTCCTCCTATATATACCTACATACCCCGAAACCATCCAGGAGAACCACGAAACCCTATTTCCACCGCCGCAACCTTCTGTACCTGTGAGATCCCATCTTGGGGCATGTTCCGGCGCTCCGCTGGAGGGGGAATCGATCACGGAGGGCTTCTACATCAACACCATAGCCTCTCCGATGATGTGTGAGTAGTTTACCACAGACCTTTGGGTCCATAGTTATTAGTTAGATGGCTTCTTCTCTCTCTTTGGATCTCAATACAAAGTTCTCCTCAATCTTCTTAGAGATCTATTCGATGTAACTCTTTTTGTGGTGTGTTTGTTGAGATCCGATGAATTGTGGGTTTATGATCAAGATTATCTATGAACAATATTTGAATCTTCTTTGAATTCTTTTATGTATGATTGGTTATCTTTGCAAGTCTCTTCGAATTATCAGTTTGGTTTGGCCTACTAGATTGATCTTTCTTGCAATGGGAGAAGTGCTTAGCTTTGGGTTCAATCTTGCGTTGCTCGATCCCAGTGACAGAAAGGGAAACGACACGTATTGTATTGTTGCCATCGAGGATAAAAAGATGGGGTTTATATCATATTGCTTGAGTTTATCCCTCTACATCATGTCATCTTACCTAATGCGTTACTCTATTCATACGAACTTAATACTCTAGATGCATACTGGATAGCGGTCGATGTGTGGAGTAATAGTAGTAGATGCAGGCGGGAGTCGGTCTACTTGTCACGAACGTGATGCCTATATACATGATCATGCCCAGATATTCTCATAATTATGCACTTTTTTATCAATTGCTCGACAGTAATTCGTTCGCCCACCGTAATACTTATGCTATCTTGAGAGAAGCCACTAGTGAAACCTATGGCCCCCGGGTCTATTTTCCATTATATAAGTTTCCAATCTATTTTTACTTTCAATCTTTATCATAAAAATACCAAAAATATTATCTTATCATCTCTATCAGATCTCACTTTTACAAGTGGCCATGAAGGGATTGACAACCCCTTTATCGCGTTGGTTGCAAGGTTCTTATTTGTTTGTGTAGGTACGAGGGAGTTGTGTGTAGCCTCCTATTGGATTGATACCTTAGTTCTCAAAAACTAAGGGAAATACTTACGCTGCTTTGTTGCATCACCCTTTCCTCTTCAAGGGAAACCAACGCATGCTCAAGAGGTAGCATGGGGCTCGAACACGTACTCAATGGGCGTGCACCGGCGAGACGGGCGCACTCCGGCCTCCGGGCGTTCACCATCTACTCCTCCTTGCCACCTGATAGCTTAACAACGACCCGTTATGGTGGATGCCACGTGTCAGTTACCCTTCCATGATAATTTTGGTATTGCCATGGAACACTTCCATGACACGCCATTTATCATCATGGAAGTGGATACTTTCGTGATGATAATTTTGGTATTGTCATGCAACACTTATACGACAACACATATATGACTATCTTGATTCTGTCATAAAATCACCATGGATGTATATGCATGACAGAAAGCGTGACATATTATGACAAACACGTATCGTCACGGAAGTGTTTTCTTTGTAGTGGGGGATACGAAGGGGTACTCCTTGGATCGGTGGTGGGATGTTGGGTACCAATGACGACCACGTACGGATTGGGCTTTAACAGTACAAATTGTTTGAACGACTATGAAATGTCACGAGGCCAAACTAGTAGTGCTACAAGGGAAAAATAATGATCATACACTTCTTGTACTTTGATATTGACTTCAATTCAACTTTAATTGAAGTTTTCCCACCATTAAAAATCTGCATGGAGTCCGTAGGCCTCACTTGATCTGAATAGTGACGGTCCAACATTGTCATTTTGAATAATCGTGTGTAAACCTTTTCCCCTGCTATCTACTACCTTCGTCTAGGTGAATAAGTCATTCGCATAGTTTTAGATCATTGATTTGAGAAATTAAATATGTGTTATATGTCATCAAAAGCATATCATTAGATTTCTACACGGATGTAGTTTCCAAATATATATATTTTTGTCACATATAATACATATTTAGATAGTTAAATCATTGACCTAGAACTAAGTGAATGACTTATTCACCAAGACGGAGGTAGTAGCTGGTACCTCATACTTTGCAACATTGTCACGACAATCATGGTTGCATCACTTTATACAAAATCATCATTCTTAAATTAAAATTTACCAAAGTGACCCAAAAAATAAGCAGATAGATGTATGTTTACCAAATTATTTCTCAAAAGGGTAGTACTTGTAAGATCGCCAAACCAATATAAAAAGATTTAAATTTTCCAACAGGTGGACCAATCAAGGGAGAATTAACACTTACCACATAGGAGAAGATTGCAACACTGGCAGAAAGGGAGTTGCTGAACCCTTCCTATAGGCCGATGGGAACGGTGAAAGCGGTGAAGGTTACTGAATACGACGACGACATGATCCCTCGAACCCCACCAGCTTCTTCGCGTCCCGCAAGTTCACTTTGTACCTATGCGCTCATGGACACAGTGATATATGGCTTAGATCATCAAGCAGTGATGCGAAATGACGCACTTTGTGCTTCTTTCAGGTGTATCAGGCATCAGTTAAGCCCAACAGAAGCGACAACTGAGCAATGGTCTACAGCCTACATCAGATGCGTATGATTTCCACTAACAAAGAAGATTCCCACACCGTTCAAACTAAGGGCACATATACATAATTACATATACATCTCATTTTTTATTGGGATCTTGTGTGGTTGTACTTATTAAACATGTCCACTTTGGAAACCTGTGTTATGGAAGTGATGTAGAACAAATAAGATAGAAGTTGTTGTGTCGTGGTCCAATTTATGTTAGAACTGTCTCCAAACCAAATTGAGGAGAGAAAATAAGAGCAATCACAGGAAGCAGAGGCACATGTTTATTGGACAACATTACCCTCTTCGAAGATTTTATGGGAGGGTGTGCCCATTTTTTGTCCTTTCTACGTTTTCTGATCATATAAGACCGATGAGGACATGCCTTCGCATATTGGAAGCCTATTTTTTTTCTATTTCTATGCCCGTTAAATTATGTGAATCAATGAGAACCAATGATCATACCAATGCAAACAACCACAATTGACGAGGCTATGCGCAATATTTTTATTACACACCAAAAGAGGACAAATACATTATGCAAATGCCATTCAGCTGACATCGTTCTTTGCTTTATTCAATTATTCCCATTATGGGAATGTTCTTACACTGAAGGCCTAGGTACTTGCCGGGGGTGGAGGTCGTAGCTTTATGACTGGAACAAGGTAACCTACAAAATTTTCATTCTTCGCATCATGATGATGAACATAAGCAATTATAGTAAAGTGTGCACATATATCAACGCATGCGCAAAAAAAGATGTGTGTGTGTGTGTGTGTCTGTGTGTACAAATATAACAATATATATACCAACCTGCACAATGAGTGTGTGGGTGCAACCCTTTGCCGCATACATGTGTCATACGGGCGAACTTGGGTAGACTAATCCTAGTCGGTTCGTGAGCGGTGAACCGATCACAAACACAATGGATGTCCGTCACACCTCTCATTGTAACACAACATAGGGTCCACGGTTGCGGAACCTGGTTACCAAGATTCTTTTCGATGAAACCCGAGCAGTCTTGGATCACGTTATTTTTATCGATGGTGCAGTGATGTACTCCATGAATTGCTTGTGCATTGCGCGAACAAGAATAGATAGCCAAAAAGACTAGGAGGCACAACACTCCAGCTACTTTACAGTTGGTCATGTTCTATGTTGTGTAGTACTGTCGGTATGTTTTAATGCATGACTTTTGCACCACTCGGCCTCTTATATAGCGGTTTTAGTGCAAGTTTCAGAATTGGACTATTTTTAATTAGTTGAGAGATATGTGACTTGGATATGTTCTAACTTAATGTAGGCACATCTAACTCTTGTATCAAATGGTTGGCAATGGATACGTGGATGCAGCCTAATAATTGTTGGCGATGGAGTAGTTGATTTCAAACGCTTAATAGATATGCATACCCAACTTGGGTGTGTTGATATTTAATGTAGGCACATGTGTGGTTCCTGTAGTATCAAATTGATAAAGGATACTTCTAATTAAATGTAGTTAGGTGCATCCAATTCTTGTATCAAATTGACGATAAAGGATACGTGGATATATTTTAGTATTTATATATCTATTTCTATCTATCTATCTGTATATATTTTAGTATCTATATCTATATCTATATCTATCTATACTTATACTAATACAAACTTCCTAGATATTTTCATATTAATCGATGAAAACAGGAAAAATAGAAACCGTTGATTTTGTGGGCCAGAATTATTAAGGTTGAGATCTATCAGTAAATCCCTTGGATGTTTCAATTGAAAAGAAAACTGGGATATAAATCGGCCAGAAAAGGAATAGATGTGATCCAATCTAACCAACCGTTCAGATTCCACAAGATAGATGAGAAGTCGTCCAATACTCAAAATCAGGACCGTGTTTCTCTGTTACTAACCTAGCCACAACCTGTTTTGTATATCGAAATTGCTAAGTAGGAGTAACATCTAGATGTTTTTAAGCATGTCAAATCTAAGTTTTTAATCATTGAATCTATTCCACTTCAAATCTCGTACAGATTTAGATTCGCACCGCGTGTGTCCCTCGTCGCTAGTCGCGCACGTCGCTGTCGCCCGTTCATGCGTTGCTTTTCTTTTCTTTCTTTTTTCTTTTGAGGGGTGCTCTTTTACTTTTGTTGGTCCAGCCTCTTGTGCATGGGCCAGCTGTATTTTTTTTTTGTCTTTTCTAGGCAGTGTTGTCGAAGAGGATATCTGTTTTTAGGCCCATATTACTAATCGGCTCCGTTCATGTAATTTTGTCCAGCAAGTCGACTCGCGGGAGCTCCTACTCAGCGCTTTAAGCGCCCGTTAGCGCTGCTGGCGCTCGCAGGCGCGACGTAGCGGGCCGCCTGCGAGGCGTAGCGGGCCGGCCAGAAATAGCTCCTACTCAGCGCTTTAAGCGCCCGTTAGCGCTGCTGGCGCTCGCAGGCGCGAAGTAGCGGACCGCCTGCGAGGCGTAGCGGGCCGGCCAGAAATAGCTCCTACTCAGCGCTTTAAGCGCCCGTTAGCGCTGCTGGCGCTCGCAGGCGCGACGTAGCGGGCCGCCTGCGAGGCATAGCGGGCCGGCCAAAAATCTGCTGAAAAATCCAACGCGATGAAAAAATTAAAGAATAAATCAGGAGAAGCGGGACTCGAACTGCAACCGCTAAGGGGGATGATAGGCGCTGGTGCGCCGGCCCAAACTTTGGGCCGGTCGCACCCCAGCCATACGATGCGAGCTACGGAGCCGTTAGATTCCGCCCGACGCCCAGCTCACCCCGTGCCCTTACCCTTCCTCCTGCTCGTGCCCGTTGACCAAATCTACAGATGGTCTCCCGCCGCGACACCGCTCCTCGCCGGAGGCAGCGCCGCTCGCCCCTCGACCGGATTAGTCGGTGCACCGCCGGCCCCGGCACCAAAAAGGACTCGTCTCTTGCTCGCCGGCCACCCGTGCCACCTGCACTCATCCCTCGGCCGCCACATGACATTGACGCCTGCAGCTCGCCCATCGGTCGGTTCCAGCTCTAGTCGCCATGGTTGCAACATCCCTGAGGCACCGCCAGCGTCTCCGCTCGTCACCGTCATTCAGTTCGAAGCACCTTGTCCTCGGCAAAAATACAAACTTCATTAGTTTGCGAGTAGTAGCAAAATCACATGCTGGTTGCAGCAAAAAAATCATCGAATCCAGCAAAAAAGAACCACCATTGCGTCGACCACTTGCAAAAATTCTCGTGTATCTTCCCAGCAAAAGTTCTTATGGGTTCCAGCATTTTTTTGCCGGTTCCAGCAAAACACATCTCGACGCCGTCCCGTTGCATCACCGAGCAATAGAGGTTGCAACCTTTTCTCTGTTCGCTTCCAGCAAAAAAAAACTATATGGTAGTAGCACCGTACCTCGACGTCTTCACCCCGGCAGCTGCTGGTTGCAGCAAAAATAGAAGATGGTTCCAGCATCTCCAGGATCCGGTTCCAGCAAAAAAACTCTTTGGTAGTAGCACCGTACCTCGCCTTCTTCACCCCCTGGCGGTTACTGATTGCAGCAAAAGTGGACGATGGTTCCAGCTCCAGAGAACACCGCTTCCAGCATATTGTGTGGCCGGTTGCAGCTTTCCGGTCAGTGAGGTCCTGGCCTTGCCGGTTGAAGCTCATCGCTTGAACGGCTCCACCACCACCACCGTCGTCCGGGATGCAGCTCTCACTGAAGGAAATCGAAAGCTAGCCATGGCGACTAGCGCGTTCGGCTGCGGCGACCATGGAGAGGAGCGCTCAAAGCCAGCCATGGCGTTCGCTCGCAGCTGCCGCAAGGTTGCTTGCAGCGGCCAGGACGCGTCGCGCGCCAGCTTTTTGTGCCCCTCCTCACCTTATTTTGCTGCAGGGAAGAAGGAAGGGGATGGGCAGAGGAGGAGATGGAAGGGAGAGAAGAAACGTGACGCTGGGAGGGGTGTGGCTGAAGGTAGGGGATGAAGTGCGAGGGGAAAAGATAAGGCAGGAAGGGGCGGTCTGCCTGGATCCACCAAATACACGCGTCTCGCGCGGGGGGGTGATTGCGTGGGCGCATGAAGCCAGCGTGGTGTCGCGACCGGAGGAAAGTTCGTACGGTGCGCCGTTCTCCAACGATTCCCAACCGCTAATGCCAACAGCATAGAGTGCTAACCACTGGACCATGCTTGACTTTCTTGTGTAAAGTGAGGAAACAAGTCTACTTAACCTTTCCTTCAGTACAAGTTAATTGACTTGAGGAGGAAACATACTTGGTCTAATAATCATGAGGATCCCACTTATGCCTTATTAGACAGGGTACTAATTTCCACCTCATGGGAGGATAAATATGCTTTGGTTTACATTGAAGACTTGCCCAGAGAGCTCTCTGATCACACTCCACTGCTCGTGAAAACTGGAAATGCACCTGCAAAAACTTCAGTTTTCATGTTTGAAAACAGTTGGTTTCAAAGGCCAGATTTAAATGAGATAGTTAGGAAGGTGTGGGAAACAAATTTTCCTGGAAGTTCCATCTTGGACAGGTTTCATAACAAAATGAAAGAGCTGAGGAAGGTTTTGAAAGGGTGGAATTTGAATATTGAAGCAATTTTTAGAAGAAAGAAAAAAGAAATCTTAGAGGAATTGAATAGATTAGACAAAATGGAAGAAGAAGAGAAGCTATGTGATAATGACAAGGAAATAAAAAAGTTTGCCATGAGTCTCTGAAGGAAATCCTTAAAGAAGAAGAAATCAGGTGGCTTCAGAGATCTCATGACACAGAGTTACAGAAGGGAGATGCTAACACTAAATATTATCATGCTAAAGCGAATGGCATACTTAGAAAAAATAGAATCATTAAGCTTGTGCATGATGATGGTGCGATTGAAGGGCAGGAGAATTTGAAGAAGTATATCACCCAGTTTTACAAAGAACTTTTTAATGAACCTGAGATCAAGACTTTAAACATGGACTCCAGTGGTGTGGAAACACTCACTGCAAATGAACAGGAATTCCTTGTCAAGAAATTCACAATGGACGAACTGAAAAAAGCTATCTTTGGCATGGAGAAGAACAAGGCGGCTGGTCCGGATGGTTTTAAAATTGAATTCTATCAACATTTTTGGGAGCTTGTTAAAGATGATTTGTTGGCACTTCTTGAGGAATTTTACGAACATAATTTAGATCTAGATAGGCTGAATTATGGATTGATTTCTCTTTTGCCTAAAGGGAGTGATGCGGATAAGATACAAAAATATAGACCAATTTGCCTCTTGAATGTTATTTTCAAGATAATCACCAAAATTTTGGTGAATAGATTGATTATAATAATTTCTGGAGTAATTAGAGATTCTCAAACTGCTTTTATAAAAGGAAGGTACATTTTAGAAGGGGTTCTGGTGTAACATGAAACCTTGAACTCTATGCACAAAGCAAAGAAGCGACGGGTTCTTTTTAAGATTGATTTTGAGAAGGCGTTTGACAAGGTTAAATGGCCTTTTCTTTTTCAAACTCTTAAAATGAAAAAATTCCCAGACAAATGGATAAATTAGGTAATGAAAACTGTGATGGGAGGAAAGGTAGCTGTTAAGGTGAATGGAGAAATCGGACCTTATTTCAAAACACATCAAGGATTGCGGCAGGGTGACTCGATGTCACCCTTGCTTTTTGATCTTGCTGTGGATAATTTAGCTATTTTGATGGATAGAGCGTTTGAAGGGGGTCTGGTCTGTGGCCTGGCCAAAAATCATGAAGAGAATGATGTTTGCATTCTGCAATATGTAGACGACACTATACTCCTCTTCCAAGATGACTTGGAACAGGATAGAAACATCAAGAGAATCCTAGGCATTTTTGAAATCATGTCGGTACTGAAAATCAACTTTCATAAAAATGAAGTAATATGTGTGGGCTTGGAGGATGATAGTGCTAAACTTTTTGAGGAGATTCTCACTTGCAAAAGAGGGGCACTTCCGTTTAAGTACCTTGGAATCCCAGTCGATGTTCGTAGGTTGAAGAATAGTGATTGGAATCCTTCAGTTAACAAAACTGAGAAGAGAATGGGGGGCTGGCTAGGGAGGTTTCTTAACATGGCTGGATGTACGACCCTGATTAATTCTTCCCTGACTAGCCTAGTCCTTTTTATGATCTCCTTTTATGGGTTACCAAAGGGAGTCAAAAAAAGATTGGACAGGCCCAGATCGAGTTTCCTTTGGAGTGGTGAGGAAAACAAACATAAGTATCATCTAGTTGCCTGGGAGAGAGTGTGCAGACCAAAAGATTTAGGTGGTTTGGGGATTTTAGATTTGGATTTTATGAATATTGCACTGCTATCCAAGTGGTTGTGCAAGCTTTTTAATGAAGAAAGCTTATGGCAAAGATTGTTGTGGGATAAATATGTTAAGAACTCCACCCTCGGACAGGTTAATAAAAAACAAGGTGACTCACATTTTTGGCAGGGATTGCTAAGATGCAAACCTTTGTTTTTGAACTGTTGCAGATTTAAGGTGGGAAATAGAAAAAAAACAGATTTTGGGAAGATTTATGGCTGGGGAAACAGAGGTTATTTGATGCTTTTTCTAGTTTATACAATATTTCTGTAAATCAACACATTACAGTGCATGAAGTTGTTTCCTCCAAAATGTCTACTCTTCGTTTTAGAAGAGCTTTGGTGGGGCAAAGAGAAATTCAATGGCGGGACATGACTGAATTGTGTAGATTAGTGAAGTTAACCGAGGAGAGTGATAAATTGCACTGGATTCCTGCCAAAACAGGGGTCTTTAGTGTGAAATCTTTCTACTTTGTTCTTCAAACAGGAGACAAATGGCCTAACAGTTTTCTTTGGAAAGTTAAAATTCCTCCAAAAATCAAAACCTTTGTCTGGTTGGTCTTGAATAAGAGTATACTAACTAGAGATATTGTGTTACATAGAGGAGGGAAATGTGAAACGAAATGTCTTTTTTGTAACGAAAAAGAATCAATTAACCACCTTTTTTCGGTGTCCGCTTGCTAGATATATGTGGAACGTAGTCAGTTATTGCACTGGGTTCAGTTGTGATTTCAGTGACATGGACACGTGCATACATATCTGGTTAGATGCTTTTGGGAAATAAAATAAAAAGAAAATCTTTGTCGGGATAGCAACACTAATCTGGAGCATTTGGAAAGCTAGAAACTCAGCGTGTTTTCAACATGTTTGGCCTAATGATCCTAGTGTCTTGATGTTTAGAATGTTGCATTGGATTAATGATTGGAGTTGCTTGTAGGTGAAAGAGGACGCAAAAGTGGAGCTGCAACGGGGTGCAAAGCTGCTGGATCGAGTCGCCAGTGATCTATTTCAGTCAAGACGAGGATGGGCGACTTGGGTGCCAAGACTGGAGGATGGTTGAAGCCGGAGTTTAGATAGTTCACTCATCTTGTTGCCTGAGGGTTTTTTGATTTCCTTTGCTGTAATAAGATAGTCTGAGGATTTTTTGGTGGTCTTTCCTTCCCTCTACGTGTTGTCAGCAGGCGGGAGTGATGGGAGGAGTATGCTACGCGCTTGTGTAGATTTCTTTCTTAGCAGGCGTTGAAGGTGGCCGGTTGTGTTGCGTTTTGGTTGTATGGAACTACTTGGTTTCTTTAATGAAATCGGGGTAAAGATCCCTTTCTTTCAAAAAAAAGTTAATTGACTTGAAAAAACTTTCATCGATTCTGAATTGAGAAAATCTCGAATTTGAAAATAGTTCACGAGGTTATGAAAAAAGTTCATCCAATTTGAATGAAAAAAATCGCGAATCCAAAAGTAGTTCACTGGGTTTTGAAAAAAGTTCACGGATTTGAAGAAAAATCAGTGATTCTAAAAAAAGTTCACGTATTTGAAAAAAAGGTTCATTAAATTGAAAAAAGTTCATCCATTTTGAAAAAGTAGTTCACTGGGTTTTGAAAAAAGTTCACGGATTTAAAAAAAGTTTATTAAAATTGAAAAAAGTTCATCCATTTTGAAAAAGTAGTTCACTGGGTTTTGAAAAAAGTTCACGGATTTGAAAAAAAGTTCATCAAAAATGAAAAAAGTTCATCCATTTTAAAAAGTTCATCAATTCTCAAAAAAGTTCACAAAATTTAAAAAGAGTTCATTGATTCATAAAAATAAAAATAAGAAATGTTCACGCATTTGCAAAAGAAAAAGGAAACAAAAGAGAAACAGAGAAAAAACAAGAAAAAGACAAAATACACGGGCATTGCGATCTTTGGAAAGAATAAGAACAGGAAAACGAAGTAAACTTTCACAAGCGGGTTGTTGTCTGAGTGGTTACTGCGTTGTTCTGCGAACGTTTAGGTCCCTGGTTTGAATCCAGAACAACGCTAACTTTTTATCAGCTTTTTCTAGAAAGAAACCAGAAGATGGACCGGGCCCAACTAGCCGCGCCCTGCAGGTGCCAGTTTGCGAGCAGGCGCATAAGCGGCAAATAGGATTCCCCTCAACTCGCAGCGCAGGCCGCGTACTTTTCTTACTTGTCCGCCACTACTAGAAAAACCCTAGCAGTAGCGTGAGTTTTTGTCTAGCGGTAACACGGGTAGGCGCGCTATTAGTACGGTGCTACAGCTAAACATTAACGGTAACGTGGTTCCTACATGTGCTACTGCTAACTCAGATAGTAGTAGCCACAACTAGGAAAAGCCTATTAGTGGCGCTGATTTAGAGGTTAGCAGTAGCACAGGCTATAGCTAACTTTTAGCAGTAGCGCGGGATAAAACCCCCGTGTCTGCTAACTTAGTTAGCAGCAGCGTGGGTCTCTCCGGCGCTACCAATAAATAGCAGTGGCGTGTCCAATAACCCCATGCTACTATTATTCGTCTGTATTTTTTTGTTTTATGATATATTTATACACTGTTATACAAATTCATGGGCTCATAGTTTAGGGGCAAACGGGTCTGGTGTCTCCTCCGAGGAACTGCATTAGAAGCGTTTTAATCCAGACTTAAACGCTAGGCCTCCGCCTGAAGGCCTTCAGGCGCTCCGACTCAGCATTTGTTCTGAGTTTGTACCGTCACTATCCGAGTGTTTTCAACGTTGATATCTTCCTGGGCCTTGGTCATATGTTCCCTAAGCTTTCACGATCTCTGGGTTGCGCTTCGCTTGGTTTTCCGCCGTGACCTCTGTCCCCATTAAGGTTGTCAAAGTATCCATCAACTCAGATAAGACTTGAGCCGGAGGCCTGGCTGACCCGAATCCTGAGGGGCTAGTTGTTGCTGTCGCTCCAACCGCCGTGTTGGTAAGAGTCGGCGCCATGCCTGCCATCACCGGCGGAGCTACTGCAAGCCCAAATGGGCCATGGCCCGCCCAACCCTTAGGAAGAACAGTGAGGAGTTGAGACTCGAATGGGCCGTGAGAGAAAAAATAGTAGGCTCTTCTTTGTACTGGCCCACCAAGAGTTGAGACTGTAGCTCCGCCACTGCCTGCCATGAAGATGGCGGCTTGGCTCGGCGGCTCGTAGGGGTCCGGAATACTTTTCCATCGGAGCAGCCCCTAAGCCCGCCGTCTTGAAACTGGTAGATTGACTCCATCTCTCCGGTCGAGGACTCCTCACCTAAGTAGATGAGAGTCTCTCCTCCAGATGCAGAATCTCCTGCAATTTCCACACCTTGCGTGAAGCCCACGAAAACATGCTTTCACCCGACTTGGACCCGGGTGGGTTGTGTGCGCCGAGCCGGCTCGACAATGTCGGTGCAGAGGTCCGGCTCAGGTTCAGATCCGCCAATCTTGCCGATGAAGACATGGATTCTGCCGAAGGGGACCCGGTACCCGTACTCCATTGAGTCGGCCTCGGGGCCCCAGCCAGCGTCGTCGATGTAGAGCTTGCCGTGGCGACTCTTGGTCATCCTACCAACGCGCGTATCCTTCAATCCCCGGAAAAAAGCCCTTCAAGAACTCAAAACCACCGTGCGCTGGCCCACGGTGGGCGCCAACTGTAGTGGTTTTGTCACGGCAGATGTCCTAGTGAAAAGGACTTAGTCACGAGGCCATCGCAACGGTGATTAGCTTGTCGGGGTTGAGCGGGTCGAAAGACACAGATTTACACAGGTTCAACCCCTCATGGTGGAGGTAAAAGCCTACTCCTGCTCTTGTTGCTTTTTTGCTTGAGTACCGATTACAAGGGAGCGGATTTTCTTGGCCTAGCTATCGATTGATTGTAACTTGCCCTATTCTATACCAGGGACTCGCCTTTATATGTAGGTCGAGGCCACCAGCTTACACGAGTCCGGGTCGGGTCATATGTTTCGTGACCGATCCTAACTCTAGGTCACCTTGCCTTCTATGACAAGTCATCATTGGGCGGCTTACTTCCAGGCCACGCGCCGTCTTCTGGCCTTGAGCCTTAAGCCGGCCCGTCTTATGAGCCGGCCATCCAGCCCTGCGTCTTGATCCCTTGGGCCCGTTCGAGGACCATCTTCGAGAGTCGCCAACGGCCTAACCCAATCCTTTCAGGGCGGGTCATACCGCGTGATTATATCCCCAACACTTTCAGTCTCACAGAAAATCAGCAACAACCAAAAAACACCGGAATTCTATGAATTTCAGTTATTTTGATTAGCGTTTGAGCGAAAGACCGAAATATTCACTTGAAATCAAGCAAAAATTTCATGCATACTGCTAAAATTGCTGAAATATTTTAGCTGAAAGGTAAATATTCTAGTGGCTGCTGAAATCAATGAAATTCTGTAAGTTTCTTCGAAATCTCACCGGAAGCGAAAACCATACTCCAAACGTGTTGTTCGCGGACATTTGATCCCCTCTGAACTGTGATCCTGGAGTTGGCTATTCGAGCTCGGCCAGCCGAGCTCAGCCTCCGCAGGCTCCCTCTGCTTCCCTGCCGCCCAAGCATCGACCGCCGAATGAGAAAGAACACGTGACAATGACATTTGACATGGTCGATCGGCTCGCGCTGGCGTGCCGGGGCCGCTGCAGCCGTCGGCCATGTCTGCCACGGCGCCGGAGCCCAAGGGCGCGAACGCGGTGCCTGGGTCGAGCACGTACTCAGTGCTGCGTGCGCCGGCGAGACGGGCGCGCTCCGGGCGTCCCCCATCTCCTCCTCCTCCTCCTCCTGGCAACTCCCTTCGTCATTGCAAGTGGGACCACGCCGTCAGTGGCTGGCGAACCATCAAACTCCCGGATAAGATTTCCAAGCCAAGGGAAAGGGAAAGAGCAGAGCGGAGGCGATGGCCGCAACCTGCTCGCTCCGTTCCGTCGTCCGAGCTCCGCCGCCTCCGCGGGGCCTCGCCGGGGCCAGGAGGGCGGTGCGCTGCTGCAGCAGCGCCGCTCCCACCGGCGCCTCCACATCAAAGGTCAGCGCGCCCGCCCCTAACCACGCATTTGGCTCTCGATTGGGGATCTCCTCGATTGATCCCTTTGCTGCTGATCTGCTTTATACTGGTAATTCGTTAGAAGCTAACCCACTGGTTGTGGATCTCGCATTGGCTGTGCAGCTCGTCCTGGAGGTCAAGGAGAGGCTCCAAAGGGAGCATCCGGGCCTCCCGACGGGCAGGAGCGGCAGGGATGACGACGAGATGATCCTCTGGTTCTTGAAGGACAGGAAGTTCGCTGTAGATGAAGCCGTCCCCAAACTGGCCAAGGCCATCGTATCCTCCCCTACAAAATGCTGATACATATTAGCTTAGCTCCTTTCTTTCCAGTTTTCACAAAGATCCTAGTAGTGTTTCAGTGTATGCTTGCTTCTGAGCTACTCCGTAACAATTTTACAGTTCGGTTACGCATCGCTTGCCTAAGTTCTCGTTGTCAAGCCTGATTATTTTGCTTGTTAGAGTCTCACACACTCTTACTCAACGGCTGCAGTAAATATATAGTACTTCAAGGTAACTAGATTCTTGGGTATATATACGAACATTCAATTGCGAGGGACTTGCAACAGTCTCAACTTGAAGAACAGAGGCGAATTCTCCCAAGCAATCTACAAAAATATAATTCGGAGCAACTGTTTTTACCAATTGCACAATGTCTGTTTACTCCGAGGGACTTCTTATCCCTGACAAAAGGAGTCGCATTGGTTCCCAACATGAGGATTTTTCCTAAAGATGATGTAGTTTCATGGAGGGCCTAGCATTTTGTCCATTAAATTGTAATCAATATGAATAATAGTCTTTCGTATTTTGCGACTTAAGCTTTCCTTCATCTGCACTAGAAATGGCGTCAGGATTTCCGCGTGTCGGAATTATCAGAAGAATCAGTGAAAGGATTGTACCAAACTGGCAAAGCATATGTGCATGATTCTTTTGACATCAACGGCAGGCCTGTGCTAGTAGTAGTGGCAGCCAAACATTTCCCTTCTGTAAGTTTCCCACATCTGAATTTCAAGACAAGTTTCTGAACAAACTGATGTTCCTTCCCCTGGATGAAAATACACACACTTGCTAAGTGTTAGAAAATCAAATGAGAAAGTAATGATGCAGAGTTATGCCTTGACTAGTGATAAACTATGAGGCAAAACTTTTGAGAGTAAATACAAATTTAAATTGTTCACTTCAATCTGAACTGGCATACCTGTTGGCTCTATTTATTCTGCAATTTATCATTATGATGTCTTTTGTGAATTAGATGCCTTTTTTATTAATTATATGACTGATTGGTCACAATACTGCTATTACAGAAACAAGACTCACTTGAAAATGAGAAGCTATGTGCCTTTTTGGTCGAAAAGGCTTTACGTAACCTTCCCATGGGAACAGATAATATACTTGGAATTTTCGATCTTCGAGGCTTTGGTGTAGAAAATGGTGATCTCCAATTCTTAAAGTTTTTGGTAAGCTCAATCCTTTTCTTAGCCGATGCCATCATTTTCCCTGATTGTGTTGGCAGCTGTAAGACATTAACGAAGCAATCCAGATGAGTCACATACGTTTTGAATATTATTCATACTCCTTTCATTAAATCTATCGAACATAAAATAAAAGTTGATTTGTTAGAATACTTTGATCTGCAAAGACTGCAATGGTATATGAGATTTCAAATGATATAATTGCCTCATTGCCATTTCTATATCCATTTCCAAGAAGAAAGTGGCGATGGTTGAAAGACAATGTTTTCTATATACCCTCGAACAGCAAATTTTATTTACATGCAAAGGCATCTAGAGTTATTTTTCTGACGGGGTCTTGCATGGATATCCTGTACTTTCAAGATTTTGAAGCCTTTATAGCTGTCGCACCTTTGCGTACAACTAGTTCATTAGAGCAGCTCCAATAGATGATGTAGATGCAAAAATAACTAACTTTTGCATCTCCGAGGCCCAAAAACCCCTCCCCAACAGATGATGTAGATGCAAAAAAAAAAAAAAAAAAATCTCCGCCTCCCTGAGATG
>NC_041393.1:640443957-640595334 GCF_002162155.2 Triticum dicoccoides
TCCCTGAGATGTAAACTAAACACCTCGCGATGCAAATTTGCATCTCCACCTACAGTAGATGTAAAAACGGCAGTCGCGTGCCAATCGCCCAACTGCCTTCATTTGGCTTCCGCGCGACCGCCGCCCGTTCGCCCGACTGCCGGCCGCCGCCATGGCCGATGCCAATGACCCCGCCGCGTCCTCCTTCGCCGCTTGTCTGGCCCACCTTGCTGCAGCCGCCGTCGGCGCGACCATGGTCCCCAATTTGGCCTCCGCCTCCATGCCGCCCCGGATTTGCCCCACCTCAGCCGGTCGCCGTCACGCCGGAGCTGCGTGCGAAGAAGCAGCGGGACGCCAAGCCACGCGGTGGAGGCGTGAAGCGGCAGATGGCGCGGGGGCGCAACCCGGTGGCGAACCAACCTTGGACGGCCAAAATTTCGAAGCCAGAGCGGCTGCGGTGGGCGATTGGCTGCGGCCGTGGCTTCCTCCTCCGGCCAAAGAGGCCCTCCTCCACCTCCGCCGCCGTCCCTACGCCGTTCCCCCGAATGGCGCCGCGCCGCCGCCGTCCCCATTGCCGCTGCCCCGATTCGGCCGCCGCCCACTAGTTTTTACATCTCCATTTTGCATCCCTATTGGAGTTGCAGTTTTACATCTCCGTTTTGCATCATCCGTTGGAGTTGGCCCTTTGCAAAAAGCACTTCTATTGGAGATGCTCTTACTGTTGTGAATGGATGTTAATTTCCAGAGATTTTTCAGATCGATGTGTTCTACTATTACTATCCCAAGCGGCTTGGCGAAGTTCTATTTGTGGATGCACCATTTGTGTTTCAGCCAATGTGGCAGCTTGTTAAACCTCTGCTGAAACAATATGCCTCCTTGGTCAGTACTGTTTTACTTTTATTTGAATGGTCTTGATCAGTACTGGTTCTCTCAAGACATCTCATCAAATGATTTAACCTCTAATAGTTGTTGCTTGTTCTGTATATAAGGTAAGATTTTGTGATGCCGAGACCGTGAGAAAAGAGTACTTCACAGAAGAAACCGTGCCTCCCGATTTCCGCCGTTAGGCGTCATGGTTTCTGAATCCTGAGCTGTCATACTGTTAATGGCTGGTGGCCAGATTCTGTGGAAGGTCAGTTCAGTGCTGATTTCCTCTGTTTCTCCCTTTCTTCGTCCTTCTGTCGGTTTATTTTTCTCCAGCAGTATAAACAAATCCAGACATGAACTGTGAGCTGGACCATGAGTAATGTGTGCCAAGGCCGATTCGATGGGGTCACAGTCTCACAGATCATAGAATGCTAGCTGATGTTACAGCGTTGCAACCATGGTGGTGACGAGAGCTGTAATCTTCAATCACCGTTTGACCACTGGAACCGGCGGAACGTTGGACGCCATATGTGAAGGCAGGCCATGGCCATCCTTTGCTGGTGCCACCGTCGGATGTCTCATAAACTTTTCGCCCGCGGATTTGTTTTCGGGAAATGTTTGAAGGTTGGGTGTTGTGGCTGGACAACTATCTTCTAGTACTAAGTTGTGGTTGGTGTAAATAGTTTGAAGATTTGTCAACACGGAATAAATTTTTGTAACAAGTTTCTGGAATAAAATGGTTATCTCAATAATACCGAGTTTGAAGGATTTTCCCCTTTTTTGCGCTTTGAAACCCCATGCATTGATTTTTGAGGTCACATGTTTTTCAGGGGAATGCGTTGAAACCCCAGGCATTGTTGCAAGGCCATGGCTATGCACTCCAAAAACAATCTCACGTTGGTTGGTATCCTGCAAAGCTTTAAGGGGTATAACTTAAAGATGAGCGCCGTCATGTGGATTCCAGGCTGATATATTTCAGTTGGAAACATAAAATTTAAAAGCAAAATCACTATCAACCAGATTTGGCCGGGGAGAGAGCTCAGCGCAAGCAATTGACCCAAGCAGGAACGCCACCGGCCCAGCGCAGCGAGTGAACCCTGCGGTCACCTCCGATCCGGGGCTTGTCCCACCCATCCAGGCATTGCTTGACACGGACGCCGCGGTGCGGTGCGGTCACACCGCCACACGTCGGGCGGTGAGACGTGAACAAGCGGCATCATGGGAGCGGCAAGGCTCACGGGCGGCCTGTGCGGTGCGCGCGCCTGGTCCCCCGGCCCCCGCCACGCTCGCTCGCCCGCCTGCCATAAGGATCCCACCCCGCGCACACTGTCCCGGCATACTGCCGCGCTCTGCATCCCGATCCAGACACAGACACACAGACACAGAGCTTTTGGCAGCTCCTGCTCGGCTGCTCCCATGGGGCTCTGCCTGTCCGTGGCCCTGTGGAAGGACAAGGCCTACGCCCGCCGCCGGGCCGTGCAGCACGACGGCGCCGTCGACGTGATGGTGCGTGGCGGCAGCGGCGGCGGCGTCACTGGATACGGGCTTCTGGCAGGGGGCGGAGTGCCGGAGGCGGAGGAGGCCGTGGCCGTGGCGGCGCCGAGGGCTTCGGGCGCGCTGGGCACGCCGGCGCGGCCGATATGGCAGAGGAGGGTGCTCATGGGCGTCAAGTGCCGGTTGCCGAAGTTCAGCGGCATGATCCTGTACGACGAGCGCGGCCGGCCGGTGGGCGGCGGCGTCCGGGACAGAGCCCGTGACCAGGTACGTGGTCACCACGTTTGCTCAACTTACGTGTGTGTGAATGGATGTATCATTGTCCTGTACCTGTCTGCCTGCAGGAGAAGCACGCCGCTGCCATCGATAACATCCTGAGGGACCTGCACTGGTCCAGTCGGTCGCCGGCGGGCAGCTTGATTCCGGCGTCGGCCCGGTCCAGTTGAACACCGCTCCGTCCTTTCCAGTTTGTTAGGCCCATTATTAAGCAGAAGAAAATTCAGAAATTTCCTGTTTGCAAGCCTCATTGTTTTGGGAGTAGCCAGCCAGAGCTGTGCCTACGCTAAATTCTGCCAAATTCTGGTTCTCAATGTGACATCAACCAATGAAATGGAGGAGAGATCAGAGGGCCATGCATGTAGCATTAACTAGTTGAATGCTCTTATATTTGGATAATGGGACAACTTTATTCGTAGAGATGCCAGTACTCTGATTTAAGCTTCTATGCTTGTCTTGATCAGTCCCCAATCAAATTAATAAATTCAAGGCCATCTTACATTTGAAGCCATTTTGATGTATGCTGTTTTTGGCATAGTTTCATACTAGTAAGGCATGAATCACTTTCACAACATTAAATCTCTTCAAACAAACATACTGCACAAAGAAGAAAGATTTTCAGCTCACCGAAATTAGAACAAGTAATCAACACTGGGTCAAAATTAACTGCCTCCTCGGATTGATTCAACATACTGTGAACATCAGCAAGTTCAAAATAGTTCCCCCCAAAAAATAAAGGGTCCAGAATTGTCATTCAAAGGAAATTTTATGATGACATGGACATATCGATCAGTACTCATGAATCTAATTACTAGCTTCGTCAAGTGTTAGCAATGACCAAACTAGCATGCCTCATTCATACTATACCAGAGGCCATCATCTTCTTAGGCAAGAGCATTGAAGCAAAGTTTGCCAACTTACGGAGCCAAGCAAAATCTTTGTGTTGCAATAAGGATTTTCGAATTTTAATTGCCTTATGAACCTTTACACCACAGAACTGGGATCATAGTCAGGCCGTCCGGGCTATAACGGAACAATGTAAGCCAGCATAGAAATTTTAATGCATTGCAGAATGGCCTATTCTCGCACTTTTTTAATTCCAATATGTGTGCATCAGGATGAACAAGTTCATAACAAGCCATGATTTTTCCTCTACTAAATGATCCATTAAGATATCAGGATTCAAATCATCACTTAAACCCAGCGTTAACAACGGCCATACCAGCATCTAAAAGTGTAGAACCAACATCCAGCTAGGCAAAGTACACAGAAATAGGAATTCGTCGCACCGTATACAGTTACCAATTTTCATAGCATGCTCTTGGTTCATGTAATTCTGAAATTAGTTGGCACTTCTCCTCGGCAAGAAGCCACATAGTCTTCAGCAAGGCGCGATGCAGCTTCCTTGTGAGGACATATGCACATCTCCACGAATGCCTTCTCAGTGAACTTGGCGATTGTATAACAGCTCGGGTCACCTTTGAGCAATCCGTTTTCCTTAAGAAACTTGAAAAGATAGTAGCAGGGTCTGAGCCGGACCTCCAGGCTAAAGTTCTCCTCCGCGAAATTAGCTCATACAAATCTGAAATTAGTCGGCATTTCCCCTCTGCGAGCAGCAGCATAGTCTTCAGGGAGGTGCGGCGCAGCTGCCTTGTGAGGGCATATGAATTTCTCCACAAACACCTTCTCGCCAAACAAGACCATAGTGTAGTAGTCTCTGTCATGATCTAGCAATCCATTTTCCTTGAGAAACCTCATAACATAGTACCGGGGCCTGAGCCGGCCCTCCAGGCTAAAACTAAGCATCGCTGGCCGACGAGCAATGTACGCCGGTTCCAATCCCACCTCCGCGATGAGGAAGTCGGACTTGCGCTGCAGCGTTTCCTTGGACCACCTCAGCAGAATCGGCCACTTGGACACAGCAATGGCGACATCGGCATCCGACCACCTTGTTGCCTTCTTTAAGTGATCCACTTTGGTGGCCATCTTCTCCTCACTAACTAACGCAACAGACCGCAGAGCTTGCCTGAACATCGCAGAGCCAGGAGGCACGCCTAAAGCCTCAGCAGAGGCAACCATCGCCCGGATTTGTTGCACGTTGGCGGTGAGCATCCTTGGCATAAAGATGGCCAGCTTGCCAACATCGCAAGCACCTAGCGTGCACTCCTGCAGCAACTTCAAGTTCCGCTTGACCACCTTCTCGAGGCTGTGCGAGAGGAGATGGTGGTTACCCTTGAATACTCGGAGGAATTTCTCGTAGGGGCCGAAGTGCTGCAGGTAGTAGTGCACCTTGGATACGACGGACTTGCAGCGGAACTGCTTGGCACTGAGCGGGACGAGTCGCGCGATCTCAGGACGACAGCCCGAGGCCCGTGAGCTCGACGACGATGGGGGACAGGGTCGCCTCCACGCCGGCGCAGAGGAACTTGGGATCCCGCGCGACGAGGGCGGCGACGTCGGCGCTGGAGAGGCCGAGGCCGGCGAGGAAGGCGAGGACGGCGTCGGGCTTGGCGGGGGACTTGAGGTGGGAGAGCTTTGCAGAGGCCTTGAGCGCTTGTGCTCGGGTGAGGCCGCAGGTGCCGACCAGGTACTCCTCGACGGCGAATCCGGTGGGTGGGGAAACGGCGGTGGTGGCGGAGAGGAGTCGGCGGAGAGCGTAGCCGTGAGAGGTGATGGGAGAGGGGAGCAGGTGCGCGACGACGCAGCTCCGGAGGCGGAGCATGGCGAAGGCGCCGGCGGCGAGGGGATTGGGGAACGAGCGCCGCCGGTGAGAAAGTTTTGGCCTTTGTCACTCCTCGATGCGCTCCAAGAAGTGGGCCTTTGAGCCTTATCACTCCTCCGAGAAGCCCAACTCTTGTGAGCGAGGCCCAGCTTTCATCCACTACAGCTTTTTATAACACCCTCTACAGTTCGGAGGGAGTGCAGAACATGAACGAGGACGAGGTTAAAAAAGCATTGTTTCAAATGTTTCCGCTGAAGGCACCGGGTCCAGGTGGCTTTCCCGCACATTTCTTCTAACGTCACTGGGAGGTTTGCGGCGACGAGGTAACAAACGTTGTGCTTAGAATTGTGGAGGGCACGGAGTCGACCGAATGTATCAATAACATTTTGCTGGTTCTGATCCCAAAGGTAAAAAGCCCAACTCTGCTAACACAGTTCTGCCCTATCAGCCTGTGTAATGTATTGTACAAGATAACATCTAAGGTCATCTCCAACCGCTTGAAGTTAGTTCTGCCGGACATAATCAGAAGAGCAGTCAGCTTTTGTTCCAGGTAGGCTCATCATGGACAACATCATAACGGCATACGAGTGTCTCCACTTTATGAAAAGGAACAAAGCAAAGAAGAACCAGCATTGTGCTCTAAAACTAGACATGATGAAGGCATATGACAGGGTGGAATGGCCTTATCTCCAAGAAATCATGCTGAAACTTGGTTTCTCAGAAAAGTGGGTCGGGATTGTGATGAGCATGGTCACGTCAGTCAAGTTTTCTATCTTGTTCAATGGTAAGAAGCTCCAACAATTCATACCGACATGTGGGATCCGACAGGGGGACCCTATCTCTCCTTATTTGTTCTTGCTAGCAGCAGAGGGCCTTTCGTGCCTCATAAAATCAAAAGAAGAGTCATCTAACCAGAGCGGACTTCAAGTGGCTCCTTCGGCGCCGCCTGTTAGTCACTTGTTCTTTCCAGATGACAGCCTGCTGTTTTCCAAGGCGAATGGAGCGGGAGCATCAGGGGTGCACCAGTTGTTGGACACATATTGCCAGGCCACGGGGCAAAGAATCAACTATGACAAATCATCCATATTTTTTAGCAAAGGAGTTCCCGACTCGATAAGAGCTGAAATCAAAGGTTTACTCAATGTCCCAAATGAAACTTTGAGTGAAAATTACCTCGGGATGCCATCGGATGTGGGCTCCTCCAAAAATGGTGCCTTCAAATACCTCAAAGATCGCTTGTGGAATAAGGTGCAGGGTTGGATTGAAAAAACCATGGCCATGGCGGGGAAGGAGGTACTAGTCAAGGCGGTTGCGCAGGCGGTACCGGTCTATTCCATGTCGTGTTTCAAGCTTCCAAGAGGCTTGTGTGAACACTTAAATATGCTAATCCGCAAGTTCTGGTGGGGCAGCAGAGATGGTAAGAGGAAACCTGCGTGGGTTGCCTGGAAAGATATGACACAACCAAAGGACATGGGAGGCTTGGGATTCAAGGATTTTGAGCTCTTCAATCTGGCTTTGCTAGCCGAGCAAGCTTGGAGGATCCTTCAATCACCAGAATCGCTAAGTGCCCGGCAATCACCCGAGCCAAATATGGAGAGCCATAGTCGAGGGGAGGGACATACTAAAACAAGGACTGATACGAAGAATTGGCGATGGGGCTAGCACCAATATATGGAATGACAACTGGCTGCCGAGACATGAGATGATGAGGCCTTATGGATGTTTGCTAAATAACCATCCTCAAAATGTATCAGAACTAATTGATGCCACCACAGCCAGTTAGGACATGAACCGAATCCAACAGTGCTCCTACCCATTGACATCCCAACTATGACACCAGTATCCCGATTTGTACCAGAGTCGTTGCAGATTTTTGGTCTTGGAATTTTGAGAAAAACAGTATTTTCTCAGTTAGGTCAGCCTACAAGATGCTTGTCTGTACAAAGCAACGTCGGGAGGCTTGGCTTGATGGCACTGGAGCGACGTCCAACACAGCCCAAGAAAGGAGTTCATGGAAATCTTTATGGAGCATTCAGGTACCAGGGAAAATCCGCATGTTTCTCTAGAGACTCACTAAACATTCAGTGCCGACAGAGGATGCCAGACAACCCCGAAGCATGTCCACAACAAGAAAATCCGCATGTTTCTCTAGAGACTCACTAAACATTCATTGCCGACAGAGGATGCCAGACAACACCAAACATGTCCACAACAAGCTCATGTGGATTGTGCGGCGGCCACGACTTATGGAGGCACTCGCTCTTGGACTGCACCATGTCCCGTTGCATTTGGGCCTTGGTAGATGGTGAACTTGCAGATCAGCTGAGGGCTACCTCTGAAACAACAGCCAAACCATGGTTGTTTTTGATGATTCAGTCATTATCACATGCTGCATTCCTAAAGCTGGTTGTGACGTTATGGGCAACTTGGACAGCTAGAAGGAAAGCCATACACGAAGGGGAATTTCAGAGTCCTGCGGCAACACATGCTTTCATTAACAGATACTTGATGGACCTGGAAATTATCAAGTCAACAACTAGCAAGGCAGGCGGGTGCCGCGATCCAGCAAGGCCCTACAGCGAGGGTGAGACCAAGGGCACCATCGACGGGCCTTGCGAAGATTCATGTTGACGCGGGTGTGTCAACTGCTCGCAGAAAAGGATCGGCCGCAACAGTCTGCTGCGACGAGCATGGCACATATTTGGGTAGTTCCTCACTGGTGGTTATCGGTATCCAGGACCCGGCTATTCTTGAGTCAATCGCTTGCCATGAAGCATATGCTCTGGCAGAAGACTTGGCGCTCCATAATTTCATCATTGCCTCTGATGCTAAGCAGGTAGTAGAGGGCATTAACAAGAATGCCAGGGGCACTTATGGCACAATCATTCACGAGATCAGGAAGAGGGCAGAGAGTTTTAACAGCCATATCTTGTATGAAGGGTGTCGTTCTAATAACAATGCGCATAGCTTAGCCAAATACTCCCTTAGATTAGCTCAGGGGCACCATTTGTGGCTTTTACACCCCCACGATCCAGCATGTATCCCACAAACTGTGGTTTTTGATGAATGAAATTTACGTTCATCCCTCAAAAAAAAGTATGGAAGTCCCGTTTGTCTCAGAAAAAAATATGGTTGTCCCGTTGCTAAAAAAATGTATTGACTTCTCAAAGGGAAAAAGTATCGACTTCTAAAAAACATTATTGAAGCCCCATTTTGAAAGTGACTTTAATATTCAGATAAACCACAGAGGAGGGCACCAAAAAAGGCTCGTTATTTTTACAAATGGTAATTTAATCACTAGTTTTAGCAAACTTGACATGTCTTTTGTATTTTTGCTAGTTAAAACTTGACATGTCTTCCAACATACACCTATCTAGAATAACAAACTATGTGTGTTTCAATGGTCGGACTAGTGGTCATCGTCAAAACTTAGCAACACAATTTTTGGCAACTATAGGATGGGCTATTTAGAGATTAGACATTGACCATGTCATTTTAGTCCCCAATCCAATGTTTAGTATGTAATAGGAATTATTTGGGGGAGTTTAAGAGAGAAGTTTCTTACCATGTTTTGTCAGTCATACTATATGAGGGATTAGCTAAGTGATGATAACGAAAATTGTGATGAAACATAGTTAGTTCATTAATAATGCTATGACATGGCATTTTGATCTCCCATGCATGTTGGAGCTAGCTATCTTGGATTAAGAGGCAACCGGAAGCGAAGGCGCACTTTGGTCATAGCACTAACTTCATCGACTGGCGGTTTAATTAGTTTGATGACAACATAAAGTTCTATCAGGTAGCCAATTTCATCATTTTTTTCCACTTGCATGGGGTTGACCTCTACGCCCAACTGTTGTAGACTTGCAGTAGGCTTGAGGTACTTTTGATTTTATGAGTCAGATGCACCAGGTCTGAATGATTCGAGGTACTTTTTTTACGATAAACTTACAATCTATTCTTCTTTCACTACAGAAAAAACCTATTAATCATGACGGATTTCTGGTGACATTATCAGAAACCGTCATTGATAATGACAGTTTTCTCTGGTTTGTCATGGAAACCGTCAGAGACCAGCAACATAAGGATGGCTGTCAAATTGGCAGCCTCATTATGACGAACAAAGAGGGACTATCACGAAATCCAACATGGATCGACCATCAGGGCCTAGCTTATACACCATTTTCACCACCACAGATGGATGGTGTTGATGTGTCATGTGTGCCTCTTGTTTATCCCGCATGTTTGTCACATATATTTAATACTAGAAGGGTCGTGTGCGCTTTGCTGCGCCGTTGGTGCTGTTGGGTTTCCTAAAAAAATTACTCACTCATTTTCAAAATATAAGATGTATGAAAAGTCAAACCTTTTAAGTCTGATCAAATTTGTACAGAAATATATCAAAATCCATAATATAAAATCGGTATGATATAGATTCATCATGAAATGAATTTTCATACTTTTTATTTAATATTATGGATGTCGATATTTTTTGCTCTGAATTTGGTCAAAGTTATAGAAATTTGACTTTTCAAAAAACTAATACTCCTTATATTATGAAGTTGTTGGAATATTTAGTTTGGTGGGTGGGGGAGATGATGGAGTGTGCTTTATTTTTATTTATAATGCGGTGATTTGGTGGGCCTTTCAAGGTGTGATTATGTGTTATTGACAACCAACCTATATTTTACAGGGGATTTTTTTTTTTTGCGTCGGTGGGTGCATGTACTATATTGGTGCTACACTGCCACACGGCGGCACTTTTTCTCTAGATGATGGTAGGGTGCCAGTGGGGGAGGTGATATGTTTTTATAGGCAGTTTGTTGTTGATTGATTTGTAAAATCATTGGTCCGGTCAAAATCGTAAACCTAATCCAAAATTGAATACCTCAGTTGAATGAAAAAAACTTCAAAATTATGGAACATAGTGAATTAAAATAATTGAATAGAGAGCTCCTTGAGAAATTGTTGACCTAGTCAAAATTAAGTGACTCAATCTAAATTGAAGACCTCAATTACTTGGGATGCCTTAAAAATTAGGAAGCATAATGTATAGTATAAATAAACAAATTAAATAAGAGAGCTTTGAGAAATTGTTGACCTGATCAAAATCAGGTGACCCAAGTTCAATTGGAGACCTCAATTGAATGTGGGCTCTTTAAAACCAGGGAGCATAGTTATAGAGGAAGTATTGGATTGCAAAAAAAAAGGAATATCTCTGATTCCAACAACAACAACAATAAAATAATCAATAAAACATGTTGCGTTTCCAACAATGAAAAAGCAATCATAATGCCAATCAAAATAAACCTGATAACATTGTGACAAACTGGGTGCATTTAGCTCAAGTCAAACATTCGAGCCAACTTGTAAAGTGCAACAGCTGGGTTCATTCAGCACATAGTAATAATCAGTTGTACTGTCTGTCAAATACTTCTAGATCAACCCAATAGAATAAACCCAGCACTACAGGTCCATTAGATAGTTGCTAAGATGAGTAGAAGTCAATACTTTCTAGATCAATCCAACAACATGAGTGACTCTCTATTGGAGATTCCTTCCATGAACGTCCGGTAAAATCCACCTATCCACCTCAAGTACACCATGATACCAATATGGCGTGGGCACGGGCCACCTAGTATCCGACATTTTGTTTTCCAATGTAAGTTCAAAGTTGAATAAAACAGTATATGCTACCACAAACAAATGGAACTGAGAAAGAGAAAGAATACCTATTTTCCTTCCACCCTCCCTGTATTTCCTCAGGCTGGTTCAATCCTCTGTTGTCCAATATATTTCTTTCAATGTCAGTTAGCAGAATGAGTGTATGCATACCAACTACAACTAGCAAAGCGTAACACAAAGAAAAAAATATACCTTTCCGATGATAGTGCTAGACCAATCTTTTTCTTTAAAACGTCGACAACCTTACTCCTTGGCAGGAAAGGAGTTTCTTCATGCCCATCATAGAAGTTCATGCCGACGAGATTCCCACCAAAATTAATTAGAGGGCCTCCAATCCCAACCTAGTTAGTATGAAAATATAAATAGAAGCCCGAAGTTAGTGGAGAAGTTGCAACTCCTGAGATGTAGTTCATCACATGCATTGTGATTAAAGAGATAACTTGGTTTTACTTTCTAGACTGCCTACCATGCAACATTACGGTAAGAGATTATTTTTTGCGGGAAACAGTAAGAGAAATTCACCACTGTACCTTCTTGATTTTACATGTGGACAGCTTAAGAGCTCTGCAATCAAGTTCACTATCCTTGTTTCTACGCTTCACTTCACCACGTGAGGCCATTAATAGTCCTTCGTTAGCTTCACGTCCTATAGCAACTACTAACTTCTCTGATGACCGGTGTGCTGTGTTGAAAATATCTTCTGGATATATACGATGAAAACTCTTCTCGACGCTGACAATAGCAATGTTCTAGTTTAAGTTGTAAAATTCCAATCTCCCATTGGCACGTTGTTTTGGTGGGAGAAACACCTCAATCTGCAATGGTAAAGTGAGCTCAGCTAACCATCATATAACTTAACATACCATGAGAAATCATTAGGAACACCAACCCTCAAGTCATTATCAATGTTCTCTGCATTACGACGACTTCTAACCAAACAGGCCGAAGTCAGAATGACTGAGCGTGTTCCGCTGCTTCCAGGCCACTTTATAAACAAGCCCGTGCATGAAAAATACCTTGAGTATCCTGCACATCATAGTTTCAGTCATTTGTTACTGAGGAACAAGTATTGTCATTGAAAATTAATTAGCATAAAACTGTAAAAAATCACCATCAAATGAAGAAAGTGAGACGACACGCCGGGATATATCAGAAACAACTTTTTTCCGAAGTGATTTCCAGATGCAAAACTCCAAAAAAGACAGGGAATTACATCGGAAGAATACCCTTTCCAAGCACGCAATTCACCAAATTGCTCTTCAAAATGATCAAGCAATTCTCCATTGACTGGTTAAAGAAACAAACTCAGGAGTTAGCTATAAAGAAGTGCACGACGGAGAAGTCAGCAAGAGCGAAAGCAATCACTTACATTCGAGCACAAGTGGTGGTGGCATGGGATAGCCCTGGGATTTTAACCGGTTAATAGATTTCCTAAATCCTGATGGAATAATTAAAGTTATCACTATTAGTACTCAACAATTGATATGTATAATGACGATCACATAACATTCTGCCAGATCAATAGGTAACATTTAGAATGATGACTTGCATGATTAGTCACACCTGAAGGGACTATGGTGGATACACCTGAAGGCAATGAATATGAGCGGATGTCGAATTCTTCAGGACTGCAATAGAACGCACTAAGGTTGTTATGATAAATAAATAATACAGCACACTGGAACTAGAGAAAACAAAACAGTGGCCACACCAACACAGGAACCAAATCTTACAGAAGGAAATAAAACTTAAAAGAAGACCTGGAAATCATGCTTATAAACATTAAGCAAGAGAACTAAGTTAGCAACAGGAGATGTGGTTGAAAGCGGATATTAGCAAGGTCCAATGCAGTAAGTATAATGATGAAAGTGCCTACTTGCTTAAACGAGAAACGGAACAAGAAAGGGTTCCTGAACATACATAAATAAACTAATTGGGGAAGACACAGCTCACATATACTGAAGTGTAATAAAAGACATACTCGAGTATCTGAAAATGCTTCAAACGTTGATAAAGTAAGTCCCGTGACATGAAAAAGGAATACGTCGTGTTCGCCTCACACTGCTTATTGTCAAGGTTCATGCCAAGAAATCTTCCATCGTCTGATATCAATGGCCCTCCTAATGCAGCCTAAAACAGAAGTAAAGTTGTAGGGTTTGTATATAAAGGAAATATGGCACATTCACAGTGTCGTGATACATTATATACCTCTGTGATATGCTGCCCATCATCAGAAATCCACCTGCTGGGATGTTCCATACAGATAGACCCACGCATGGCCATCAAACTGGCTGACGTGAAACTACGCCCTGCAGCTAGTATACGTGAACCAGGGGAGGCAGGTACTGCTTGTGCCTGAAGATCCAGTTCTAGGGAACGAACATTTGGGAGGCCCGCCGTCGTGACAATAGCAATATCTCGATCATACAGTCCCAAAAACCCTTCTGTCATTGCATTACTAGGAAGGCGTACATCAATCTGTTGATGACGAAAACAGTACATCAGCGTAGAACGGCCACACTTGGCTTAAACTCATGAACAGAGCAAAATGAGGAACACAATGATTAAATACTAAGTAACAACCCTCAAGTTATCATCTTTGTTCATGTTATCATTATATGCGGTAACCAAATACGCCGAAGTCGCAAATCTTGTCAGCTGAAATTGAGTTGACCCGTGTGATACACATATGCCCGAGCATGCAAATAACATCTCATCTCCTGCACAAGAACATGATTTGGGTTATCACTTATCAGAATTGAGTACAAATAAATACAAAATGGAAAATTCATAAGTACAATCACCGTCAAACAAAGCAATCGAGACGACAATGGAAGACAGATCTCTGGTTGTATTGGTGCAGGTTCGGTAGTACTCTTGACCACGTCCAACCAAATAACCAAACTGTCTCTCTTCAAAGGAACTGGCCGACCCATCTCGATCAGGAAGTCTGCCAAACTGTTCCTCCTCAAGAGCACATCGTTTCTCCTCAGCAGCAGCGTACGCCGCCTGAACCGCGTGAACTAAAATTATTGACGAACAATGATTCAGCGGAACTGTGAGTATTCTATTAGAGCAGTATATACATATGCACAAAAAAAATTCAGAACCAATGACTCACGTTTTAACATTGCTTTCATGCCTTTGCTCATCCTACCATTAGTGGCTTTTGGGACATGACTCCCACTTGAAGCGAATGACGACTCACGTCCGTTTCTTCTGTTTATGGCTCTCTGCTCCCTCTCCAAACTTGCGCTTGCAGTCCTGTAGCAGCAGAAAGTAAATCGAAAATGCTTAATTACTAGAGCAAACTAAGGCCTCCTATAAGGTTCGATCATAAAGACATAAGTTCATAATAATACCCCGACATTAACTGAAACTCTAACAGTCAGGGGATCTGCCAATTTTCAATAAGATAGGAGAAAAGCAAAATAATTCAATACAAAATTATTCACAAAAAGGACATAGGAAGACGCCATGGCCAACTTCCTCTTGTAAAGATCCTCCTTAACCAGCAGGAAGGCGGCATGAAGCACTGACATGGAAGCATTCTGAAAAGTTCTACGGTTTCTCTCCTTTGAGACATTCCAAATTAAGGATGTAAATGAGGACCTAGCTTGCTGAAATTTTTTCCTCTTACACACGTTAAGATGATGGGTATGCTTGTTTCACCAGTCCTCAGTCATACAAACAGTGAAAAATACTGACAATACAATTTCTCACAAAAAAAAAATACTGATAATACAAGCAGTGACAATACTGAAAGAATAGCAAGTGTATATGTGCGCCAGGTGCTGAAAATCAGTACAAATATGACCCTAGCTAGTGTTGTGTGCATAACCATAACTGCATATAAGAATGTAAGATGCTCCAATTTTATGAAGCCCTAGTGTTGCATTGGAAATCAGGAAGTGTTGGAACGTAATAAGCAGATGATGATGAGAAAAATAGACGCTTACATCGCGCAGCTCGGGGAGGAGGGGATTTGGGGATCTAGGGTTGAGGGCGAATCACGCACGGATATAAACAGGGTTGCCCTGATTTATATGGGAATCCATCCAATCGGATAGGAGGTCTGGTTGGGTCGGTATCCTCAACTCGGGACTGAGTCGGGAGTCGGGACATAAAAAGCGGCGGGCACCGCGAAACCCTTGCCAAGGCGAGTTCGTTTCCAAATCTCTGAGATCTGTTGCGCGCGCACACGATCGAGTCCAGTCCAGCGTCATCTCTACCTAATTCTATGCATCCACACATGACGCGCCGCCAACGCTACATGGTTCCTGACATCTGCAAGCTTGGTTCCTCTTGTGCCTCTACTGCTGGCACAGGCAATGAAGGAAAGATCGTTGACAACCTGACGATCAAGGTACGACTAGCGAATGATCACATTGTCACTGGGTGGTTAGAGGAGAGGATACCGTGCATATTTCGATTGTGCCGTCGTCAAGATTCGGTACGTGGGTGGCTTGGCTTCCATGCTGCACATCTCGACTCTATCATGACATGCAGTTTGAGCCTTGCAGGAGAGTGGTAGCCTTATGGCGCTGTTTCGGTTCAGGGTTATTGATTGGGACTTTGTTGGAATGAACAGCTATGCTAGTTACCAGAAAATGCTTCTGATCCATAAATAGATGGTCAAGAAGGGGATAGTCAGGATGGGGGTTAAGCAGCATAGCAGGTTTGATGCAGGTACTACAAGACAAGGATATACAAGTGTGCTTAATTTCCTTGAAGATTTATTCGACGGTGAGATACAGTCTGAACTCCCTAAAGTCGTCGCTTCACAGATTATCCAAAGTGTTGTGTCACTAGCTTCCTTCATTCAAAGGAGAGTCGAAGATGCAACGTTTTTCGCTTGCACGGGGTTTGTTATGAAGTGCAATGCGTCCTCCTCTGCAACAATTGTCATTTTAGTAAGTTTGGTTAGAGCTTCTGGTGATGTTCACAGGATTAATCCTAACTTGAGGATTGAAGTGTGCCTTCGATACTGAAAATCTGCAATTTACAATACAACCTAGCTTGTGTTGACATCACGGGGTGTCGACATCTTCTTGCACTAAAGGTCCTGCCACAACAACTTCGTACACATGGAATGGATGTAATAGCTGTGGGATTCCTTTTTTATGGATTCAATATAATGGCCACTTGTTGCGCCAAAGCAAACTCACTTATGATTTGTGTGCGATAGGCGGAAAGCGTCTTACCTCGTTGGAGGGTCGCGTTGCATGTTTATATGGCAGAGGCGCACCTCCCTGGATAACAGCGCATACAAGATGTTGTTGAGATTACATGCTTGGAGAACAAGGGATAAGAGAGAGAGAGGTTCGGTTCAGGAGATATAGAGATAAGCACCGAAACTACTTAAACATCTATCCCTAGTCTATCTCTACAAGGCTGCGTTTAACACCCTCCCTTAATCACAACTTCATCAAGTTGAGATTATGCTTGAAGTCTTCAAAACTCCGTGCGGGCAAAGCCTGGGTGAATCCATCAGCAACTTGATCTCTGGAGTGTACAAACCGAATGTCAAGTTGCTTGTTGGCAACTCTTTCTCTGACAAAGTGAAAATCTATCTCTATGTGTTTTGTTCTGGCATGAAACACAGGATTAGCAGACAGATAAGTGGCACCAAGGTTGTCACACCACAAACATGGAGCTTTAGTGTTTTTCACACCAAGTTCCTTAAGACTGAACCCATATAATTTCTGCTGTTGCATTCGCCAATGATTTGTATTCTGCCTCTGTACTGGATCTAGACACAGTTGCCTGTTTCCTTGCACTCCATGATATTAGATTAGGACCAAAAAATACTGCAAACCCACTAGTGGAGCGTCTATCATCCAGACTGCCTGCCCAATCAGAATCAGAGAAGGCACTGACCAAGGTGGATGGTGACTTGCTGAAGTTAAGACCAATGCTCAAAGTATTTTTGACATATCGAACTATACGTTTAGCAGCAGTCCAATGAACAGTGGTGGGTGCATGAAGAAACTAACATACTTTGTTCACAGCAAAAGAAATATCAGGCCTTGTTAAAGTTAAGTACTGTAATGCACCAACTAGGCTTCTGTATTTAGTGTTGTCCTCTTTGCTTAGAGGTGTACCTTTTGTAAGAGACAGTTTTTCAGAACTTGACAAAGGAGTGGGTGAGGGTTTACAACTTTGCAAGCCAGCCTTTTTTACCAAGTTAGTGGCATATTTTTCTTGGGAGAGATGAAGTCCATCATCATGTTTCTTCACTTCAATCCCTAGGAAATAATGAAGATTTCCAAGATCCTTAAGAGCAAAATCTGTACTTAAATCCTTCAACAATGCAGTTATTGCTTCATCAGATGAACTTGTAACAATAATATCATCAACATAAATGAGAACAAATATGGATGTGTTCAGTTTATTGTAAATGAACAGGGAAGTGTCAGACTTGGAAGGAACAAAACCAAGTGTCTGCATATTGTGACAAAGGCGTGAGTACCATGCCCTCGGTGCTTGCTTTAACCCATAGAGTGCTTTGTCAAGTTTGCATACAAATGAGGGTGCTTTTTCATTTTCAAACCCAGGAGGTTGTCTCATGTATACCTCCTCTTCCAGAACGCCATGTAAAAACGCATTCTGTACATCCAGCTGCCTGAGACTCCAGCCCCTAGAAACAGCAATTGACAAAACAAGGCGTATGGTTGCAGCTTTAACAACATGACTAAAGGTGTCCTCATAGTCAATCCCATACCGTTGCTTAAAGCCCTTGGCAACAAGTCTTGCCTTGTACCGGTCAATAGTACCATCAGATTTCCTTTTTATTCTAAAAACCCATTTGCAGTCAATGAGGTTTTTACCTTGTTGTGGAGGTACTAGATGCTATGTGTTATTTTTCTCAAGTGCCAAATATTCTTCCTTCATTGCCTTTTTCCATTTTTCATCACCAAGTGCTTCCTCAAGTGTACTTGGTTCACCGGGTTCACCTGTAGAACAAACTAGGCCATATTTTGTTATATGCTTATAATCAACGGGTTTTATCACACCTTGTCACAGTCGTGTTTGTCATTGTGACGGTGCAGCAGGGTGGACGACCACAGAAGATCCTACGTTAGGAACAGGAGTTATGGGCGCTGCGGATTCCCAGGCAGATTCGCCTCGTGCTCGCCCCGGATCCTCTGTGGCTTCGGCCCTTGACGCAGGTGCTGTAGGCGCCGCAGAAGATCCCGGCCTCCCGACCGGCTCATCAGGGGCGCATGATTGCGCGGGCCCACACGAATCAGCGCCGGATCCAGCGCCCGTCAGCCGTGTCTCGACGCACCGCTTGTAGCAGCGCGATTCGTCCAGGAAACGCGCGCCGCTTCGACCACCCGGGTGCTGCCAGGTGTCAGGCGCTGAATGGAGCGGAGCGGATGCGGGGTCGGCGCCAGCTGTGGGCGAGCGCGTGGCGCGCGCGGAGGCGCTGTCGCTCGCACGTGCGGGCGGACCCGCTGTCGGCTCTGACGCGTCAGCCCGCATGGATCCCGGTGCAGATTGCCTGCGCTGCTGCTCCTGCAGCGATCCCGAGGCGGATCCAGCGCAGTCCGAGGCAGATTTGCTCCCCACATCGTGACACATGAAATATGGCGCTTGGAGATGAGTTTGTGCATCATTTTCTTCTCTGTTTTCACTTCCGTCTTCTCCTGCAACATCACAAAGCTCATGTGCACGGTTAAGAGGGTTAGTCACCACTGGATCATCACAAATATTTTCTCCCCATGATCAAGGCCGGATAGATGAGGTGGCAAAGGGAGTATTTCTTGACATAATTGAGCACCAGCATTAGGATGAAGATCAGCAAAGGGAAACTTGGTTTCATCAAAGATCACATCACGAGAAATATAGACACGGCCAGTGGAGATGTCAAGGCACTTGACACCTTTATGAAGTGGACTATAACCAAGTAAAGCACATTGCTTTGAGCGGAACATGAGCTTGTGTTTGTTGTAAGGACGGAGATTAGGCCAACACGCACAACCAAACACACGAAGTGACTTGTAGTCAGGTGTGACATGAAGGAGCCTCTCTACCGGAGTCTCATTATTGATAACGCGACTAGGAGGCATGTTGATGATATGGACAGCCGTGAGGAAAGCCTCATCCCAAAACTTGAGAGGCATGGAGGCGCCGGCTAAGAGAGCTAGTCCTACTTCGACAATGTGTCTGTGTTTACGTTCTGCAGAGCCGTTTTGTTGGTGAGCGTGAGGACATGACACATGGTGAGAAATGCCAAGATTTTGGAAGAAAGAGTTCAACTTTTCGTACTCCCCCCCCAGTCTGATTGAACAGCAATGATCTTGCTGTCAAACTTGCGCTCAACAAGAGCCTGAAAGTTTTGAAAAACTTGAAAGACATCGAATCTTTTCTTAAGAAGATAGATCCATGAGTATTTGCTGTAGACATCGATAAAACTCACGTAATAAGTGTGTCTACCAACGGAGCTAGGGGCAGGACCCCAAACATTGGAAAAGATTAATTGCAATGGTTTTGTAGACACACTAGTTGATATAGGATAGGGTAACTGATGACTTTTAGCACGTTGACATGAATCACAAACTGTTTCAATATTGCGCTCACCAACAAACGGGGGCTTATTTTTCCTAAGCAACCTTTCAACTAAAGAAAAAGAGGCATGGCCTAATCGATCGTGCCATCGGGTTGACGAAAGCTTGGCAACACCATAGGCTCGTTTATTGAATCTTCGACGCTCCGGAATCAACGGGTAGAGCCCTCGAACGCATCTACCTTGATAAAGAACTTTCTTCGTTGCCTGATCCTTGATCAAAAAGAAAAAAAGGATGAAATTCTAGAAAGACATGATTATCAATGGCAATTCTATGAATGGAGAGAAGATTCATGCTAGCACTAGGGACATGCAAGATTTTCTTAAGATGAAGTTTGCGATGGGGAGTTTTAATAATTGTGTGACCAACGTGACGAATCCTCATACCTGCACCACTGGCAGTGTGGATTTGGTCCTTGCCGCGGTATTTCTCCCGCGTGGTCACCTTCTCGAGCTCACTGGTGATGTGTTTGGTGGCCCCGCTGTCGACATACCAGTTCGTGTCAACGCTGTAGGAGCCGTCTGCAGCAGCCGCCACCTTGTCCTCGTCCTGGGAGGAGTCATCGTCATCGTCGTAGCGGTACCAGCAGTCCCGAGCACTGTGCCCGAGCTTGCCGCAGATCTGGCAGCGCGGTGCATCGGGGCGTGCTTTGTTGGAGCCGCGGCCACCACCACCGCCGTGTCCCTTGGGGTTGGTGGAGGGGGATCGTCCGGTGCGAGGGTTGGAGTTGTTGCCGCCACCACCAGAGCGTGCCTTGCCTCGTGGAGGACCGCCGCGGCGACCGCCGCGGCCACGTGAGGCGGCGTTCGCGGATGACTTGAAGCCACCCGCCCCCTGGTAGAGCGCCATACGCTGGTCAAAGTTGCTGAGCATGGTAAACAACTCATCCAGGGTGACAGGGGGGGGGGTGCGAGCGTCGAGGGCTGACACCAGAGGCTGGTACTCCATGTCCAGCGCGTGGATGTAGGAGACGATCTCGTCGTCTTGCAGCGGCTTGCCGGCCGCGGTGAGTTCATCAGCGAGGCCGCGCATGTGGGCGAAGAAGGTGGCGACCGGCTGAGTTCCCTTCTGCGCATGAAGCAAAGCCGTGCGAATGTTGTTGATGCGGCTAAGCGACTGCGAGGAGAACATGGCCGCCAGGGTTGTCCAGAGTGCGTGCGTCGTGGTGATCGCGGTCACCTGCACCAACACCTCTTTGGAGAGATTGTTGAGCAGGTACCCGAGCACTTGTTGATCCTCCCGGACCCAGATGGGGTGGAGAGGGTTGGGCACGGTGGAGTCCTTCCCGTCCTTGTCCTTGCCAGGGAGGACGCGGGCTGGCTCCGGCGTGCTGCCGTCGGCATAGCCGAAAATGCCGGCTCCCCTTAGCTGCGGCGTGATCTGGACGCGCCACAGTACGTAGTTCGTACGGGTGAGCTTCTCCGTGACCTGGTTGTTGAGGCCGAACTGGGCGGAGCCGGAGGAAGACATGCTAGGCACTAATGGAGATTGGAAAGCTGGATGTATTGGAAGAGAGATGCTCTGATTACCATGTGCGATAGGCGGAAAGCGTCTTACCTCGTTGGAGGGGCGCGTTGCATGTTTATATGGCAGGGGCGCACCTCCCTGGATAACAGCGCATACAAGATGTTGTTGAGATTACATGCTTGGAGAACAAGGGATAAGAGAGAGAGGTTCGGTTCAGGAAATATAGAGATAAGCACCGAAACTACTTAAACATCTATCCCTAGTCTATCTCTACAAGGCTGCGTTTAACAATTTGCACTTGTAAAATTACCAGGCCTCGGGTTGGAGCCCCTCTTATTGATACCCGTGGGAATCTTCTCGGAATGAACTTCTATTATCACAAAGAGACGCCGTTCCTCCCGTGCTATGCCATTCAAGAACACATGGATACTACTACTGGTGCTTTGTTGGGGCATGATTATTTTGACACTTACTTGAGGGAAGCTGATACTATCGAGTGCGACGGAAATCCACCATCGCAAGAAAAGACATACAGATGGCGTTTGCCCAAGCCATGTTTTTTCCGGCCGCTCCTCCCCTGCGCTCCTCCCCTGCGCTCCTGCGCTCCGCGCCGGCCGTCACTCCGGCGCCGGCGGCCACCACAAGCGTCGCGCTCCACCCCGGAGGCGGCGCCCACCCTCCCGCAGCGCCATGGCCTCTAAGGTCTCTCTCTCTCGGGGTCGTTCTCGTTCGGGTCGGCGGCTTCCCCCTCTCCGCCCCGGGCTCCTATGCCCTCCCCACCCCGCGTGCCTTCCGCGCGGATCTCCCCTACTCCGGCGCAGCTGCGGCCGCGGCTCAGGTCCATGGTCGTCGTCCCGGAGATCTTGGGCACTCCCTTCGGCCCGGTGGTCCAGGGCGGGGCTGGCTCCTCGCGCGCTCCGGCTCCTCTGTCCGGGGTTGGGGCCTGGCAGACCAAGGTGGGCCGCCGCCCGCGTGCCCCGCCTGTCCGCGTCTCGCGTCCGAGGTGTCGCCGCCCGGCTGGTGAGCCGCGCGTGCTCACTGCTGCCCGCCCGCCGCCTACCTCCAAGCTGCCGACGGAGCTGTATGGCTGCTGCTATAACTGTGGCAGCGAGGGCCATATCTCCAGGGAGTGCACCAACCCCACGTTCTGCGTCCGTTGCCGCGGTGCCGGCCATACCTCGCGCGGGTGCACTCGGCCGCGCAGTCCGTCTCCGGTGGAGCAGCAGCCGCGCCTGCCTTCGGCGCTCCGTCTTCGGGCTGCTGTGGATGCGCCCTCGCCGCCGGCCTCGCCGCATCGCTCGCCCTCGGTCTTACCTCCTCCGCCGCCGGGGCCACCTCCGCCGGGCGCGGTGTGCTTGTGGAGCCATGTGGTGCAAGGGCCTCCTGCGGCATCGTCGGCGAGACGGGCTTCGCCGGAATTCACGGCACCTTTCGGCTCCCTGGAGGCCACGCCGCCTCGTCCGGAGCCGGAGCAGATGGAGGTCTGCTTCTTGGAGGCGGCGGAAGACACGCGGCGGCTGGAGGCGAAGCTGGCGCGAGCTGTGCTTGTCACTGTGACTGGCACCAGGCCTTCGGTGGACGTGGACTCGGCGACGCGTGCTCTGCATGCGGCATTCGGCGTCGGCCCGGCGGAAATGTCCATTCGACGTTACTATCCGGAGGATTTCTTGGTGCTCTGCCAGGACGGTGATCTCCGGGATCGGATGGTGCGTGAAGGCCGGGCGAGTTCCTCATGGTTCGAGCTCTCCTTGCGGCCCTGGATTCGCCAGTCGCAGGCCACGGCGGCATCCCTGCCCTTCCTCGTCCCGATCTCTCTGCGAGGGGTGCCGGCACACGCCTGGAGCCAGAGGACGGCGAGCGTGGTCTTGCGTGGCTTAGGCTACGTTGTGGGGGTGGACGAAGACACCGCCAGTCGTGCGGACATGGCGGACTTCCGGGTCTGGCTGCGCACAGACCGTCCGCAGCGGATTCCGAGGCGGTGTTTGCTCTTCATCGACGAACCCCGGCGAACACTTTGGGCCATGGAGGAAGGACGGCGACTGACTGTGGGACGGTGCACCACGGCACTCTCGTATCCTATCGACATCGAGGTATTGGCGGATCCGTTGGTGGACGATGAGGCTATGGAGGGGCGGCCGGCGCCGCCTCCGCCTCCATCGCCACCCAGTGGGAATGACGATCCAGCGCCTGGTGACCATGGTGGTCAAGGTGGACAGGGTGGTCGCGCTCGGCGTACGGGCGGCCATGGTGGTGATTCGGCGAGCACGGCCGGATCGTCTACGGCGGCGGCGGCGGCGTTGCCGACGAGGGGTGCGCGCAACCGCGGTCAAACGATGCGGATGGATGACGGGTTGGTCAGCAACAGCCACGTGGCTGATGCCATGCGTATCCCCACGGGCCCGGTCGTTCAGCCAATCTTGGGGCCCGACGCGTTGGGGGCCAGCTGTTCCCTGTCACGCGAGGCGTCCTGCCCGGCCCCGACAGCGATGGGGTCCACGAAGACTGCGTGCTCACCACCATCGGTGCAGCTAATCAGGTGGCGACAGAAGGAGGTGGACGAAGCTGCTGGGACGCAGGGGAGTGGGGCCGCCGCCTCGGTCCGGGTGCCCATTGGAGGCCGGAATGTGCATGGATCTGTGCAGATCGGATTGGTTCAAATCCCCTTCCTCCTGCAGGATATGACGGACGAAGATTTGGCAAGCTTCGGGACTGGGGAAAATCAGGAACTCCTGTCGTTGCAACAGGATGTGGAGGATTGCGCCATGCAGGTGGAGCCCTGGGACACTTTCCAGGTCAGCCTCTCCTCGGGGGATACAAGCCCGCTGCAGGACCCGAGGCCGGGTATGGTTGGGCAGGCGCCTGACGCGGGCCAGCCAGAGGACGAGGTGGGCCATATGGCCAACCAACTGGCATGCAGGCCACACTGTCCGGCCAATGGGGTGGATAAGGACCCACCTGAGGAGGAGCTTGGCCATGCGTTGGATTCGAGGCCATGCAGCGCCGCTCCCATGCAGGAAGGGGTGGGGGACGAGTTTCACGTAGACGTGGGGACATTTTGTGCTGGTGTTCGCCAACGCTTGTCTCCGGTCTTGCCCAGGCCGAATAGAAGGAATGTTGCCCACACCTGCCGTCAGGCAAGGAAGAAGCAGAGGATCGAAGTCACGCCCAGGAGGAGTGCCAGGATTGCCAAACATGCGGCATCTAAGCCGCAACAAGTGCTCATCAGGAAGTTGTGCTTGGCACATGAGGGAGAGGCTATTTCGGAGGATGCCCTTCGGATGTACGTTGACCTTTTCTCACGCCCGCTCTCAGACGCGCACATTGCGGCTGTGCTGGCCTTGTTTGGATGGGAATCACCCCAGGAACCGTGGATCGACGGGCCGGCTGTGGCCTAGTGACCCGTTCTGCTACGCGGGGTCGTTGTGGGCATCGCAAATGAATGCACAACCCCTTAAGATGTTGGTGTGGAATGTCCGTGGGCTTAATGCTCCGGCGAGGAGGAACGCTCTATTTCAGGTGGTGACATCCGCCAATCCGGCCATTGTATGTCTACAAGAGACGAAATTGCATGATGTATCTGCAAGCATTGTGCGCCAATGCCTTGGTAATAAATATGAGAAGTTCTTCTACTTACCGGCGTTGGGAACACATGGTGGGATCTTGGTGGCGTGGGATGAATCTATTACTCACTTGTCCAACCCACACTACACAAATCATACGTTGACGGCACTGGTCAAGTGTCCGGAGGATGAACAAGCCTGGTGGTTGACATGTGTCTACGGCCCCCAGGAGGAGGCCGACAAACTTGAGTTCCTACAAGACCCGGTGGATATACGGGACCTGCACGCGGGGCCTTGGCTAGTTGCTGGAGACTTTAATCTCATAGCTGGGCAGGAGGACAAGAACAATGATTTGATTAATCGGAGGATGTTAAGGCGGTTCAGATCTAAGCTGAACATGCTAGAACTGAAGGAGTTATACCTGAATGGGCGACGATACACTTGGTCCAACGAGAGGCAGAACGCAACACTAGAGAAAATCGATCATGTCTTTGTCTCCAATGAATGGGATGAAGCATTCCCATCATGTTTCCTTTCTGCGCTGGGTACGGCAGTATCGGATCACTGCCCACTGCTTCTCGATATGAACTTGGAGATTATGACGAGGAAAAGGTTCAAGTTTGAGGTGTTCTGGGTCAAGGCGGAGGGATTCATGGAAACAGTACAGGCGGCTTGGGACTCCACCCCTGTGGCCTCGAACGACTATCTTGCGCTCCAGAACAAGCTGAGGGCCACGGCGGTTAGTCTTCAGAAGTGGAGCAACCGTTGGATTGGTAATGTAAAGTTACAGATATCCATTGCATTGGAGGTGATAAAGCAGCTAGACGTTGCCATGGAATCAAGACAGCTAGCAGATGCAGAGAGGGATTTGAGGCGACGCTTAAAGAGGAAGCTGTTAGGGCTATGCTCACTGGAGAGAACTACCGCAAGACAACGCTCCAGGCTACTGCAGCTCCGAGAAGGGGATGGGAGCACGAGGCTTTTCCATCAACAAGCTAGTCACAGGCAGCGGAAGAATGTACTCAAATCGGTGAAATACAATGGGGCTATTCACTCAGGGCAGGAAGAGGTGGCGTCCGCGGTGGATGCGTACTACGGCAGGGCTTTCGGCACCGTGGAGCCGCGGAGTTACACACTAAACCTACAGGGGCTAGACCTGCCGCATCCGGACCTATCACAGTTGGAGGTGGCTTTCACTATGGAGGAAGTGGAAAACGTGATTAAGGATATGCCCCCGGATAGGGCGCCAGGGCCGGATGGGTTCACGGGCCGGTTCTATGCAAAGTGTTGGAACATTATTAAGGTAGATTTCATGAAGGCCATGGATTGCTTCTACAATGGAGACATGAGGGGATTGGCGGCTATCAACAAATCTTTGGTGACATTATTGCCTAAGATGGATGGTGCTTTGGACGTGGGTGACTTCAGGCCGATCAACCTCGTGCATGGGGCTATCAAATTTTTTGAGAAGGTGCTTGCTTGTCGCTTGGTGGTGCACCTTCCGCAGTTGGTTGGAAACCACCAGAGTGCTTTTGTGAAAGGTCGATCGCTGCATGACAACTTCATGTTGGTTCAAAGTATGGCCCGAAGGCTGAATGCCCTGAGGATGCCCTCGGTGCTTCTAAAGTTAGATATTTCGAAGGCCTTCGATTCGGTGCAGTGGCCGTTCTTGCTTGAGGTGATGCAACAAATGGGGTTTGGCCCTCGGTGGAGATCCTGGATCTGTGGAATCCTTTCAACATCCACCACCAAAGTCATGGTAAATGGAGACCCCGGCGACACCATCTATAACTGCAAGGGGCTGCGACAAGGGGATCCGATATCGCCGATGCTATTCATTCTTACTATGGAACCGTTGCAGAGGTTGTTTCAGAGGGCCACGACTAGTGGTGTGTTGGAGCCCTTGGCACATACAGGTATGAGGCAGCGCTTGTCTATATTTGCTGATGATGTGGTGGTGTTCATCAAGCCCAAGTCCACGGAGCTAGACATATGCAAGAACATTCTGGAAATGTTTGGAGAGGCTTCGGGCTTGAGGATAAACATGGGCAAATCGGTGGCCCTACCGATAAGATGCAATGATCAGGAGGCAGGTACGGTGTGTCATCGGCTGGGATGCCCGAGAGGGCCTTTTCCAATTAAGTACCTTGGGCTGCCGCTGACCTTGAGGAAGCAGTCCGCGGCACAAATGCAGTTTCTAGTTGATCAGATGGCAAATTGTCTGCCTAAGTGGAAAGCGGCTCTAATGCCGAAGAGTGGGCGACTTACATTGGTGAAGTCTGTGCTCTGTGCCATGCCCATCCACGCCATGATGGCGCTCGACTTACCAAAGAAGACGATTGCGGCAATGAACAAAGTGTGTAGAGGCTTCCTATGGTGCAGAAGAGCGGAAGCTAACGGAGGGAACTGTGCGGTTGCTTGGGATTCGGTGTGTGCGCCGAAGTGGGCTGGTGGCTTAGGGATACCTAACCTTAGATGGCTGAATGTGGCCATGCAAGCCAGGTGGGCATGGCTCACAAGAGTGGACACGAGTAGACCTTGGAGCGAGTTCAAGATCAAGATCCCCAAAGAAGCTAAGTTACTTGTCCAGGAGGCTATGAGGAGTGAAGCAAACTGTGGTCTCCATACACTTTTTTGGGAGGATCGTTGGCTAGATGGTATGCGGATACAAGAGATGGCTCCAACAATATATGGTATGATCCCAAGGCGGACCAGATTGACGAGATCAGTCGCCCAGGCTGTGCAAAATGGGTCTTGGGCATCGGATGTTGGCCCGAATATTGGTGAGGGAGCATTGCAGGAGTACTTACAGCTTTGGATCAAAGTAAGCACGTGGGAGCAGCAGGCGGATGGGCCGGACTTGGTCGGTTGGTCATGGGAGACCAACGGCCGTTTCTCGGTGCGCTCGGCTTACGCGGCAAAATTTTGGGGACGGACGGTTGAGCCTATGGCAGAGCTGACCTGGAAGTCTCACGCCCCAGCTACCTGCAAGTTTTTTGCTTGGCTTGCCTTAAGAAACAGGTGTTGGACCTCCGACAGACTGGCGAGGAGAGGCCTCCCACACCAGGATGCATGCCCCTTATGCGACCAGGAGGACGGAACGATTGATCATGTGCTACTGACGTGCGTCTTTGCCAGGTCAGCGTGGGCTGCAGTATGTGAGGCGCTGGGCATGCTGGACTGGACTCCGACTGCACACGATTCCTTAGCCATCTGGCTTGCGGAGAAGCATGGGACTAACGGCTGGCACAAGAAGGATCTTCATACGGTTTTCTTGCTGACTTTGTGGGAGTTGTGGAAGCATCGCAATGCTATTGTGTTTGATGGGGCATCACCTTCGTTAGGTGTTTTACTAGGTAGAGTAAGGTCGGAAGGAAGAATGTGGTCTATTCCCGGCAAGTTTAAGAGAGACATGGACCCCTTCTTCCTTCGGCTTGAACGGTGGGCTAGTAGTGAGGATTAGGAGTGTTGTAATATGAACCTTGGAACTATGGTGGAGGCATTCTTTGCCTTTCTTCTATAATATATAATATGCACACTCGTGCATATTCGAGAAAAAAAAAAGAATTCAGGGAAACCAAACCCAAACGTTTTAAGAAGGCGGACGTCCTGGCGGCAAAGGAATGAAAGTACTTTTCTACCAGAGCATGAAAGTGTCTGCCTTGGTGTTGCCCGAGCTGTACCTGTGTTATTCTTCTGCATATATGAGTTGTAAACTTGTAACGGTATGTCAGTAACTGACGTGCTGAATTCATCAAGTGCTAGCAGGATATATAGGCGTGCTCCGCTACAGCCTACAGCTATCCTGTCATTTGAGTGAATCGTTGAGGATTTTGGGCTGTTCTGTCAGGTTGTGAGGGAGATCAGAGCCTTAAAATCGTATTCTGCTGTCATAGCGGAGGCGCTTCGGGCTTGGCTTCTGGATGTCATGTTTTTGTAAGCCTGTCTCAAAATTCTCGGCTCTGTCACTCACTAATTCAACTTTGCTAGGGTGTGGCTTTGAGCAGAGTTGGAGATGTTGCCGGGTAGGTAGGCCTTTTGGTTTCTTTGTTCCCTTTTCTGGTTGAAACGGTTGTAGCACACTAGGTATTTTCTTTGAAATAGATAAGAGGAAATCCTTTATATTAGGGAAAAAAAGAAGACCCTGGCTGATCCAGTGATCCTCTGCTTCTTGCTGCTCATGCCTTTCTCTGTTTGTACTTCTGTTTTCAGTTCAAGTTTAATCCCGCCCAATCAATTCATCGGTCAGAAATGGTAAGGCGTTGTGGCAGATGGTGCATTCAACATTCAGCGTGATTTGACACTTAGCACTGCTTACAGTACAACGGAGGGATTTATTTCTTGAGCCGCGTCTATATATAAATGGGGTTGCCTGCATAATTATTTATGTTTACCCTAGTAATATGGGCCTTGACAATGCGTCTGCTAATTTGCCTAATCCTGGTTCTTGCTCATGTCCTGACTTCACTCCACCCCTGGAACCAACACAATTTCCAAATCCACCACTCTTGGGCAATTAACCTCTGCCAGTTAGGCAGTTACACAGGAGTGTGTTTTAAACATTCTTAATTATGCAGGCCAAGCATTAGTTATTCTAGAACAAGCAACGATCACAAACACAACTTATTGCCGGTCACAGTTCATAGCATATCAAGCAACTTGATCATGATCGACACATCTAGATGACACGACACCGTTTACCTCCTAAGTTAATTAGGTGCCGCGTGGTGTGATGATTCGGGTGGATCAACATCGTAGGCGAGGCGCGACAGAGCCGTGACGACGGTGCCGATGGGTGCTCTCATGGCATGACTGTCGTGGGTGCACACCGAAGCAACTTCGAGGGCCTCCTGCAAGTCCAAGGACGGATATCGTCCCTGCAGTGCCGGGTCTGCCATCCGGCGGAAGTGGCTCCTGTCCTTCATCATTGTTCGGGCCTGATCCAACAACAAACATCAGTACACGACATCACTCGGATCGTTCATGGCGAAACAAGAAGTTAGCAAATAGAATCCCAAAACCATGGCTAATTAATTTACCCATGTGACAAGGTGCCGATGCTCCATGGCATCCTGGGTGTGATCGATGGCCCTCCGCCCGGTGATCATCTCCAGCAGCACGACACCGAAGCTGTAAACACTCGACCCCGGGAGCAGCTTCCCGGCCATCGCGGTCTCGGGGGCCGTAGTACCCAATGTCGTCCTCATGGCGATACCAGTACACCAGCCCTTGTCATGCTCGGCCAGTCCATATTGGGACAGCTTTGGGTGGTAGCCGTCTCCAAGCAAGATGTCTGAACTTTTGACGCATCGGTAGAGGACACCTTTGTCGTGCATATACTCCAACCCTCTGGCCACACCGGCGGCAATGTTCATCCTCGTGTTCCAGTCCAGTGGTGCTTTGCCTGGAGATGAATCTGATGGTCACAAGAGCAGGTGGTTAACTTTTTTCTGAATGAAATCAGGTGGTTAACCAAACGAATCATGAACACAGTTATAAGCTTTGTAGCTAGATTGTTGGCATGCATATAAATAGCACACGTACGCACTTACTTACCGTGGAGGTGATCTTCTAGAGAACCAAATGGCATGTATTCGTGAACCAAGATCCGGTGATGGCCATCCGCACAAAAGCCAATAAGATTGACAATATTTGGGTGGCGCAGCCCGCTCATCATCAGCGCAAGGGCAAGAAACTTTCCATTATCTTGCTCCGATGATCCACTTGGATCAACTGCATGCTGCAGCTTTATAGCAACAACCTACAGATGCAGATGTTGATTGATCAATCATTTTTTCCCTCACATTGATCATGTTGTCAACTCGTCATGGTACGCACGTATATGAAACTAACAAGTAAAAGGAGAAGAATTGGATCGTCACCTGATTGATGCTCTTGAGGAAGCCTTTGTAAAGACCATCCTCCCGACCAACGATGCGGCAGGCATCGCTGAAGTTTCTTGTCGCCGCCGCGAGCTCCTCGAAGGAGAAAGTTCGTGCCACGGCGCCAGGGACGCTGCTGGTGTGTGGATTGGCTGGGGCAGAACGTGGGACCTCCTTCTTCCTGGCGCTCAAGCAGGGGAAACAGCTTGCCATTGTTCAGCTTGACACCGGCTTAGCTTCCTTTTGCCAGATCTGTGTGTCAACCAGAACAAGATTGTGCTGCATTTTCAATAGACATAAGAGCAAAACTATTTAGCTTCACAGCAGGTCAGTTGACATTGTACTACGGAAACATATGTCCCTGGAAGTTCAAATAGCAATGCTATGTTTACCGGAGTTTTGTTAGACTCGTCTCACGGGTTTAAGTTGAATTCACAGGGTGTTAAGAAATATCATGAATAATCTTATAGACTGTTCTGTTTATACTGAAATTTTGAAGTCACATGCATGTTTGAAACTTTGAATACATGTTTCCTCGTGTGCCTTGAATGACCAGAGGCTTGGCTAAAATATGTTATCATCCTCAAGATATGCACAGCGGTGTAGGTCTGGCACCTTTTTTGTGCTGCCACATTTTCATTTCTGAACTTGGCTCAACTGCTAGATTCTGAACAATGATAAGTTGATAACTATCTTCTTTTTATTTGAGAATGTGATGATAACTATCTGTGCCAACTACTGTTCGTTTTTTCTGTGACACTGATGAATGAGGAATTAACAACTTCTCTACCATTAAATTATGTACTGTATGGGCTAGAGTTTGGGAAAATTAAACGTGCTGAAGCAGTGTAGATTCTTGAAAAGAAATAAACCAAAAACAACAATTTAGACCATAACCTGGAGCTAATCAAGACCAAAACCTGCCCAATCCCTGTTTTCTTTTTGCGAAATAGACAAGGAAAAAAGGAGCAAAACCACGCTTTCAGTTTTCAGATCTCAGCCACTCTCGGTTCTTTTCTTAAGACATCAGACCAGAGTACCAGACCAAGCTGATTTATTGTTACGTACGCTGGATTGGACGAATTCAGCCAGCGTGCTGAAGAAAAGGGGGAGTAGAGCGGGGAATTTTGGGGTTTTGGGGGACTTACGTTCTTGATGATCAAATCAGCTGGGGCTGCTGGGCCTTGGATCGAGCGTGACCTACTCGAGCCGAACGTGGTTGCAGTGGAGGAAGCCAGTGAGATCCAACTGCTCCGCCGGTCGGCTGGCTGACGATCTGCTTCAGAGTTCAACCCGCTGCTAGCTCCTCGCGCTTCCTCGGATCGTGGGTGGGCGCGCGTGATCTCCCCTGGGATGAGCCTGCTAGTTCATCGAGGTGGGGGATGAGTGGCCGGTGCCAGGGGACGACGGAGGGGAGAAAGGGGAAGAGACGAGTCCGTGTGGCGCAGGCGATGGACGCACCCGGCAGCTGACAGTCGCCGCACCAGCTGTGTAGTATAGGAGGAGGACTGTGGCTGCTTCCTTCCTGGAGTAGCCCGGCATGCCGAAAACGGAAAGTGAGACTGCTTGCGACTGCGAGAAAGAAACGGACGTGTCACGGGCGGTATGGCCGTCTCAGTCAATCAAAGTGGCCAGGAGGGGTGGGTGCGGGTATGTGCGTGTGTCAGTGTGTGTGTGACTTTGAAACTTTAAAACTTTGAAATGTGGTTTTTTTTTTTAAATAGCTTCATGGACCTTGAGCACCAAATGGAATTTATGATCTTCAAGATACTTCTTTAGAGTGCTCGAGAAATAAATACCAATATATAATATAGTATGAAACACATCGTAGCGAGTCGGAACACGTGTTCAACCGGTGCAACAGTTTTGGTCTGAGGACACACATTCTTGCCCCCTGTGTTGCCCTATTGATGGGTTGTGTACCCTGTGTGGCGTCTCACCAGTTCAGGACCCATAGTTTTTCTCATGTCTTGTTGTCCGCTTTCTATGGAGCATTGTCCATGAGGCCCTGAGAGTGAATGGCAGGCTCCGGACCTAGGACAGTTTGTAGAGGCCTAGGCCAACCATACAGATAGGAGGAGACGCATCTTCTAATTAGTGTTCACGACGATGACCTGAACCATGTAATGATGTGTAACAAGATAGTGATCAGGCATGTCTTTGTATGGCATGCATATTTAAATTTATGACCTCCTTTCAACATAGACATTCACTTTCTAGGCAATGGACATGGATTGGCTAGGCTCATGATTGGTCCGGCTCCCTGGAGCCATGCATCATCTTCTTTTTCTCTTCTTTTTTTTTTGGCATGTTTATGTTGTTGCCTCAATAAATTTATTTATCTTTTCAACTTTCCGGCACTTAAACTTGATGAATGGACATGTGGTTTGCTACTTTGCTTTATACAAAGCAGGGTCCAAACCTGTTTCGAGTAATTTAAGTCAATATATTTCTAGAAGATTTTTAGTGGCCAAGGATTTTTTTTTCTTTTAGAAAAATGCACCTATGTGTAGACTGTGGAGGCCCTAAAAATAGTTTCCACAAAAATAGGTTTTCGTCATAGAATTTAACTTTAACTGAGGATTTGGTTCACGAATGTCTTGTCCACTTTCATCCGTCTGACCAACCGTGTGCCCTTTGTACTCTCTCTATTTTAAGGAGCATAGCTTTAGCAACAACTTGCATACAAAAAGAAGTCAAGAGATGTTGCTTGCCCTTCATGTGTTGGCTCACTCAGCCAATCCGTTGTAAACGCCTTTTTCATGCATTCCATTGTGATGTAGCCATATTGCATGCAGATGTGGCGTGGTGATTGGTTTATTGGTTACGAGGTATCGGCGAGAGTGCCATCCCAGGAGGTGGGCGTGTAAGATCGATCCGCCGTCCGTTTCTGGCATGCATGTCCTACGCCCATCGATCCGTCCACAGAGAGAGAGAGAGAGAGCGAGAGAGCACGCACACCTACACACACGCACACAATTAAGCACCTGCCTCACGGTCCTAAAACATAAGCACCTGCCTCACGGGCCATGCCACGCACATGAAGATAGTAACTTGAGCCTGGACATGCGTGAACCAACGCAATTGCACGGAATTGTCCTTGCTTTCACCTGCGCCGCCGCGTTGTCGAGGACTCAGAGAAACACCGTTCATGCCCAGAAACTACGATTTAGGTCCCTTTTTTTTCGGGTGTACGATTTAGGTCATCTTGGGTCAAAAGCACTGCTTCAACACATGCGTTGTTCGCAAGTGGTGATGGAACTTTTTTGGTGCAGTCCAAAGTGCTAAAAATTTGCAGAATCCATGCATCTGCCGCAAAATACGATATCGGCTGCGCGAACTCCCAATCGTCGCACGGAAGTTTCCCATCGCCCAACCTCCTCCAACCCGCGACCCTCATCGGCCACCAATTTGCCATGGAAGGTCACTCAAGTGTGATTGCCGCTGTCGCCGGACTCACCGCTACTCCCGTCAGACCCGCAACGGTCCCTGTCGTGATTCCCGCCAAAACAATAAGAAGAAGGTTGCTCCCCCGCCAACCTTTCCACAACTATGTATTCATGTATGCACTTTTGTTTGTGGTTGTAATGCACAATTCTTGCAGCTTGATATGTTGAACTTGATTTTGAATAGTTGATTTGACCTTGAATTTGGTATGTTGTTTCATTATTTGTGTTGTGATCTCACAAAGTCTATCACGACATGTTTTGTTTCAACATCTATATGCAACTTTGGAGTACAAGAGAAGAAGGAAATCAATAAGGCACCACTTTTTCATCACCTGTTAGAGCAACAACAGTCATGGTGCCCAAAAATCTTCTCTTTCCTACCCTAAATTTTTTTTGGGCACCAATTTATTCATGGTGATGCTCTCAGGCTCGGTCCACCACCACCTCGCTTTCGTTCAGCCTTGGGAAGTACTCCACCTCGAGAGGTCCTCCATAGTGCTTTGAGCGCTAATTGGCATTTCGACGCTTGCACGAAAAGTAGTGCGTCGAGGACCAAATTAGCACTAGCCTCTCTCGCCAGACTTGCTCGCTCGCTCACTGCATAGAGAAAAACTAAGCACTGCTAGTTTAGAAAAAAAACTGGCCCTCCAGGTTTTTTATTAGAAAATTCATATTTTGAGAAAATATTCATGAATTTAAAATGTTCTCGAATTTAGAAAAGTGCACAAATTCCCAGAAAATTCACAAGATTGAAAAAGTTTTGCTTTTTCTAGAAAATCACAAATTTGGAAAAATATTCACGATTTAAAAAAATGTTTGAGCATTTAAGTTTTTCTCAAAACTTAAAAATGTTGGTGGATTTGAAAATTTGTTCATGGATTCGAAAAAACAATTCTTGTTTCAAAAAATTAAAATGAAAAATAAAATAAAAAGTAAAATAAATAAACCGACAAAACCAAACACAAACTAGTGAAAACAAAAAATAGAGAAAACTTAGCCCCCAAAACCGAAGAAACCCTTTTAGAAGGTTCCCAAAACCGGTGAAGAAGAGGGCCCGTATTTTTAGAAGGTTCCCAAAACCGGTCAGCCCGCTTAGAACCTAGCGGGATAGGTAGAGGGCGCCCTGTACTAATAGGCATGTCTTTGACGCGTTAAGCGCCAAATAAGATTCCGCCTCTACCTGTGCCTCTCATGAGTCTTATCTATGTTACAACTGCATGCCTTAGAGCATCTCTAGCAGACCCCGTATAACACCACGACCCGTAAAATAACCGCAAAAATACGGGTTGGCGCGGAAAATTCTGCCCCAGTAGACCCCGCAAACGCGTCCAACCAGTAAAAAATTTTGCGGGGCGCGGCAAAAGTTCGCCCTCAACCTTTAGATTCATGGGGTGGGAGGCTGACCCGAGCTCGCCCCCCTATCCGCAGCGAGATTTGGCGCGAGGGAAATTTCCGCACGACCGTTCCCACTCCCCGAACCCTCCTCGGCCGTCATTGCCCCGCCACCGCCCGCTCTGGTCCATCTTCCCCAGCCATTCTTCGCCGCCATGGAAGCCTCCCAGCCGTCCCCCGTTGAGGTCGATCGCGCACGCACAATGCCCTCTGGTGGATCTCGTCGCCGGTCATGTCGCCCCGTCGTCGCCCAAGGCACCATCGCGCCTGCCCGCAAGCGGCAGGGCAACGTTGTCGTGTAGGGCGGCAATCCGGCTGGCCCCGCTGGAAAGGCACGCGCGCCGGGCGCCACCGCCGCTGCGTGATCTGCCTGGCCGCCGGCGGAGAAGGTGAGCAAAGTTTTGGGCGTGAAGTGCAAGAAGGTTCCTACGAAAAGGATGGCGCCTTCGTCCACTCCCTCCGCCCCGGCAAGATGTTCCCCGACGATGCCATTCAACGGCAATGCTTCCACCGCAGGCTAGGTGTTCGATGAAATGGTCGGAAGGTATGCATCTTAGATCCCTTGTACTTGCTTCGCTTTTCGCCATTGTGGTAGCTCGTGACTTGATGTCGTTCAATGTAGCGGTGGTTCTAACAATGCCACTGCCGAGTTAGTGAACTTGTTGAACACCAACGCCGTCGACATCGATCAAGCCCCGTTCGCTGATTTCGATTACAATGAAATGGAGGGTGGCGTGGATGATCACGGTGGTGAAGATGAAGTGGAGGAGGTAGATGAGTGGGCGTATGATAAAGTGCAAGCAAAAAAAGCGTGAGATTGAAGAACTACACAATCTTAGAAGATCAAATCTTGATCCAGGCTTGGTGTGCGGTGTCTCTTGATGCTTGCACGGGTACATCTCAAACCTCCAAGAGGTATTGGCAAAGAATCGAAGATCAATACTTCCGCATGATGGCGAAGCATCTCAATAGGTCACCACGGATCTTTCGGTCACTCCAAGGTCGTTGGGACGTGATCAATACGATTTGTAGCCGTTGGGCTGCTTGCTTGGAACAAGTTCGCAATGCACCTCCAAGTGGAACCGTGGAATCCGACTATGTAAGTTCGTTTTCACGTCCCAAGTTGTGCACATCATTTGTATCATATCAAGTGATTGCATCATTTGAATTTGTTTTAATTGTGTAGGACAAAATTGCCCAACAAAGATACAAAGACATGGAAAGGATGCCACCTTCGAGGTGGGCGGCATGGACAGGGCAGAATTCTTCGTTAGTATGGAGATCTTTGAGCGGGCACTCATCTTCAAATGGGAGGTCGTGATCGTTTATGGACCGGCGGATCAGCGTCGCTCCCCGACCTTCCTAGCTAAGCTGCAGCAGAAGATCTCTGCTTCCCTCCTCCCTGTAGTTGTGGGAGGGGACTTCAACCTCATCCGCTCCCCGGATGAGAAGAGCAATGACCGAATCAACCTCCCCCGGATGCAGCTGTTGTATCGCGGAGCTCAGCCTCCGCGAGCTAGAACAGACGGGTGCCAGGTTCACCTGGACAAACCGTCAAGTAGATCCGACGCGATCCGTCTTGGATCGCGTCCTAGTTTCCCAGGAGTGGGAGATTAGTTGCCCCTTGGCCTCACTACGTGCGATCACCCGGATTGGATCGAACCACGTTCCCCTCCTCCTCTCCACCGTCGACAAGCGCCCCCCATCCAGCCGCGGTTCCGGTTTGAGCTCTTCTGGGTCAACCAGGCCGGCTTCCAGGAGGCGGTCGTGGCTAGGTGGATCTCCGCACGCACTACCCCTCACTAATCCATGTCCGCCGTTGACTCGTGGCAGTTCTGTGCCAAGCTCGCGCGCCAATTCATGATGGGATGGGGCGCTAACCTTGGTCGGGACCTCCGCGAATGCAAGTGGGCCCTCATGTCAGCTATCCAAGCCTTGGACACCCGCGCCAACACTTCCGGGGTCTCCCCGGATGAGTGGATGCTGAGATATGATCTCGAGGATCAGCTCTCGGCCATCTACACGGATGAAGAGGCATACTAGAGGCTTCGCGGCACCCAACGGTGGGTGCTCCGCGGGGACGCCAACACCGCCTACTTCCAGGCGATTGCCAATGGGCGGCGGCGGCGAAATTCCATCCATTGCTTGTGGGATGGAGATACCCCTCTTGTCCGCCCCTCGGACATCCGTGTCCACGTCGACGACTTCTATAAAGCCCTTTTCCCCCCACCGCTCGGGGTGGGGCCTCACTGGCCCCCGACACTTGGTCGGTGAACCAGTTGGTTTTTGTCGAGGCAAACACCGCTTTGGTGGCGCCCTTGTTTGAGGACGAGGTCCTCACCACCATTAAGGGTATGAACCCCTCCTCGGCCCCGGGTCCGGATGGACTGCCAGTGACGTTTTTCAAAACGTTCTGGCAAACTATCAAACCGGAAGTCATGGCCCTATTCGAGAAGTTCTACTCAGGATCCATGGATGTTGGGCGTCTTAACTATGGGGTCATCACCCTCATCCCCAAAGTTCTGAGTGCCTCTGACATCCGCCAGTTTAGGCCTATCACCATGATCAATGTGATATTCCGGATCCTGGCCAAAGGGTACACTAATAGGGTGACCCTTCTTGTGGACACTGTTACCCACCTCAACAAATCTGCCTTCATCCAAGGGCGGTTTATTCTGGATGGGGTGTTGGTCTTCCGTGAAGTCCTTCACGAAGTCCGGTCTAAGCACAATCGTGCGGTCTTTCTGAAGCTCGACTTCCACAAAGCTTACGACACGGTGCATTGGCCCTTCCTTCGGGAAGTCCTATGCCGCAAGGGCTTCGATGATCGGTGGGTGACCAGAGTTATGCAACTCGTCTCCTGCGGTCGGACCGCTGTGAACATTAACGGTGAGATTGGGTCCTACTTCCCCACTCTCTATGGGGTCCGTCAGGGCGACCCATTCTTGCCGTTTTTGTTCAACATGGTCGTTGATGCCCTTGCTGTCATCCTAGATAAGGCCAAAGCCACTGGCCATATTCGCGGCATAGTCCCTCACCTGGTAGGCGGGGGAGGGGTCTGATACGTCTCCAACGTATCTATAATTTTCGATTGTTCCATGCTGTTTTATTATCAATCCTGGATGTTTTATAATCATTTTATAGTCATTTTATATCATTTTTTGGTACTAACCTATTAAAATAGTGCCAAGTACTAGTTGTTGTTTTTTTCCATGTTTTTTACATCGCATGAAATCAATATCAAATAGAGTCCAAATGCCACGAAACTCCACGATGATTTTTTATGGGCCAGAAGGAAGCAGATGGGCCCTGGTTTCACCTGGGGGGAGTCCCAATGAGGGGACAACCCACCAGGGCGCGCCAGGAGGCCCTGGAGCGCCCTGGTGGGTTGTGCCCACCTTGGGTGCCCCCGGACCGCCTCTTTGCTCTATTAATACCCCAAAATTACCAAAACCCTAGAAGCGTCGACGAAATATTCATACAGCCGCCGCAAAGTCCGAAACCACCAGATCCAATCTAGACACCTTCACGGAGGGGTTCACCACTTCCATTGGTGCCTCTCCGATAATGCGTGAGTAGTTCTTTGTACACCTTCGGGTCCGTAGTTAGTAGCTAGATGGCTCTTACTCTCTCGCTGAATTCTCAATACAATGGTCTCTTGTAGATCCATATGATGTAACTCTTTTTGAAGTGTGTTTCTTGGGATCTGATGAACTTCGAGTTTATGATCAGTTATATCTTTTTATATCCATGAAAGTTATTTGAGTTTCTTTGATCTCTTATATGCATGATATCTTATAGCCTCGTATTTCTTCTCCGATATTGGGTTTTGTTTGGCCAACTTGATCTATTTATCTTGCAATGGGAAGAGGTGCCCGGTAGTGGGTTCGATCTTACGGTGCTTGATCCGAGTGACAGAAAGGGAACCGACACGTATGTATTGTTGCTACTAAGGATAAAAAGATGGGATCCGTATCTGCCGCAATAGATAAGTGGCTCTTGTCTACATCATGTCATCATTCTTATTGCATTACTCTGTTTTTCCATGAACTTAATACACTAGATGCATGCTGGATAGCGGTCGATGTGTGGAGTAATAGTAGTAGATGCAGGCAGGAGTCGGTCTACTAATCTTGGACGTGATGCCTTTGTAATGATCATTGCCTGGATATCGTCATAATTATTTGAAGTTCTATCAATTGACCAACAGTAATTTGTTTACCCACCGTTTACTATTTTCTCAAGAGACGCCACTAGTGAAACCTATGGCCCCCGGGTCTTCTTTCTCATATATTTGCCTTGTGATCTACCTTTCCTTTGCATTTTTATTCAGATCTATTAAACCAAAAATACAAAAATACCTTGTTGCGTTTTATCTCTATTTATTTTATTTGGCGTTCAATCTATCAATCTACTATAATTTACCTGCCGTCCGTTTGCCTATCTTGAGGCACCGTACCCGGAAGGGATTGACAACCCCTTTAACACGTCGGGTTGTGAGGTGTTGTTGTTTGTGTGCAGGTGCTGTTTACGTTGTGTTGCTTGGTTCTCCTACTGGTTCGATAACCTTCGTTTCATCACTGAGGGAAATACCTACCGTCGCTATGCTACATCATCCCTTCCTCTTGGGGAAATACCGACGTAGTAGCAACAACCATCAAGGAGAATTTCTGGCGCCGTTACTGTAACAGCCTGGATTTTGGCCCTTTTCTTTTTCTTTTAATTTAATTGGTTTTTGCTCTGTTTTTCTTTTTGGAGTGGTTCTGTGGCCTTGCCACCTGGGAAATCATCCTCATTCCCCCTCCCAAGTGGCTCATATTTCTCAAAACCTTGCCAAGATCATGTCACTCCACTCCATGACCAAACCCTAATTTCTTTCTTTCAGGAATATTCCTTTTTCTATTAAAGGAATAACCTAGTCTGCCCTAGGTTGTGAAGCAACCTATATTTCTGTCCATCCAAAAATTCCCAAATAATTCTAATAATTCTTTTTGGTCATATGTTGCTCAAATATGCCCAAACTTTCCTGTCCTAGCCCAAGCATAATCCCCCAATAATTATTCTTCATTTCTGTCCAGAGTGGCATTTTGTGAAGGAAGTGCCACCTATCTAATCTTGTTTGCTCCCAAACTTGTTGGGCATTCTTTTATGTCCAAATAATTGACTGATGACAAAATTCAACTTTATTTGCCTAGCCAATTCCTCAGCAATTTTTCAAACTTTTTGTCAAACAGAAGGCATTGTGAAGGAAGTACTAGCTTATCGAAATGAGTTGAAATTTTGCACACTCCTTCATGTGCTCATATTAGCACATTCCTCCAAATTTCAGCCCCATCCAATCATCTATGTGAGCACAGGACCAAATCTTTAATTCTGGCAATATTTTCAGGTTGTGAAGCAAGTGCATTTTATATTCCTTCATTAATTTTGAGAAAATACCAGATTGTTCTCCTACCCAAATAACATCTCTCCACAAAAAATGGCACCATTTCATCAAGCCAATATTTCTCTAAAATTATTGCAAGGTTCTGGTCGGTGAGGATGATTGTGAAACAAGTACCACTTTGGCTTGTCCATTTGGTATGAAACTTTTACAGCATCTTTACTATGACCAAATCATAATGCCTTGCCAAATTTAAGCTCAAGTTGATACTCCATGTGAGTGCACCTTCCTGATCTTGATTTTGGACTAAATATGCAGTTGTGAAGCAACTATGGTGTATCTTGGTCCAAATTCTCAAAATTAACAGTATTATAGTCCTTCCTAAGCTGATCACCCCAGACAAACTCTCTGGCACAAATTCCCTTCCTGTTGATCAGCAGTTCTCGGCCAAGTTTACTGCAGTAAACTTTAGAGGTTACTTGTTTTCATTGATCTACCACCGCAGTTGAAACCTATCCTGGAAGGACTTACCACTAGACAACATGTTCAAGCCCATCTCCCCCGCTACATGCCAGTGCACGCGGTGACCGAGACGATGGCAAGCCTGTGCACGCGCTCTGTGTGTAGTTTCCGCGTCTAGTGGCCGTTTGTGCTTTGGCACCTCCTCCTCTCGTCGCCTTCGCACGCGTGACCGTGTCCAACGTCTTCACCTCATCGTCGCCACCCCTGGACAGCTCACCGCCCTCCGAACGCCCACGGGACCATAGTGCACTGATCGTCGTCTTCCTCCTCGTCTCTTTGTCCCTGCGCTCCCTTGGCTGCCTCTTCCCCGTGAGCTCTCCCTCATGTGCCTCCCTCGTCGCCTGCCTCTGATCTCATGCGCGTGCAGACGCGTCCGCGGTGACGACAGTTCGGCACCTCGCCCCGCGCCTATTTAAGGCCTCCCCGACCCCGTCTCTCCTCACCACCAGCCTTGCCTCGCTCCACTACCCCTCCCCGGCCTCTGACACGAGCTCGAGAAGCTCTCCTCGCCTCCCTCTGCCTCCATGGCCGCCACGAAGCTTGGCTTAAATCCGAGCTATCCAAGCCCTCCCCCTCCCTCCTGACCTCACCATAGCTCCACCCAGACCCCGGCGGTCCTCCCTGTGTCCTCGCCCCACCATCGAAGCCACCTTGGCCGTGTGCCCCAAGATCAACCGCCGCCACCTAGCTCTCTGACCCGCACGTGCCACCCCTCCTCTCCTCCCCGACGCTCGTTTCCTCTCTGGATGGATGCGGTGGGCCAGGCCTCGCTCGCCGGTGGCCTCCCCTTGGCCGGAGCTGGCCGGAGCCAACGAGTCCATCGCCGACCAAGTCCAGCCACGCCTCTGCCTTGCCCCCTCTCTGCTCTGTCGGGCGCAAGCAAGAAGAAGGAGCGGGAGGAGGGAGAAAGGGGTGGGCCCCGCCTGTACGCGACCTAGCTGGCTGGCCCCGTCCACGCTGACGTGGATAAGTGGAGGGGTATTCCCCCAAATGCGTCTTCCCTCCATGAAAGCGTATTTTTCCTCTCCCTCGGGCCAAAATGTGTTTTCCATTCTGGAAAACATATTTCCTGAGAAGGCGCTTTCAGTTTTTCCGCCTAAGGGCATGTTTGTGAGGATTTTCTTACAAATAAGTTCCTGGCAGAAAAACAATCGTATGTTTTTTCTCACAACTCCAAATGAGGTGAATCGAAAGCCACTTCTTCATTTCGTCGAGCCCGTTCTGTTGGTATCATTTTTATTATGTTCCAACATTCTGAAATTGACCATTTTGCCCTAGCAGTTAACCAGCCCCTTTCGAGAGAGAAGTATTTTCGGCAAATCTTTCTGCAATGTTTCCGCACTTCTCCCCAGTGCATTCCTCATCCCCAGGCAAGCCACAACCACCATCTGCATGATAGCCATACAGTAGCATTGGTTTTCAACTTGAATCTTTAATAACTATATGTTTGTTTGCTACTGCTGGCGTTATTTCGGTTATGCTTATGGATCGGTGGTTACCGTCTTGCTATGTTTTCTTACACTCTATTATCATGTTCTACTTGCTAGTATTACTTTCATATTGTTCATGCTTGATAGCAATACATGTTGGGTTGGTCATGTTCTTCGGTGCATGACTGACGTTGGTTACCGAGTGCCGTTAATATGTATTTTTCCTTGTTGTCAGTTAGTTAAGTGTTTACTCAGTTATGTGATTGATGTTCTCTTGCATGGTACTTATTGTTGATGATAATGGTCATGTTATGGTGTGAGTAGTGTTGTACTTGTAATATTCATGCTCATCATTATGCCATGCTCAATTGGATATGATTCATTGTTGATATGGTGGATAGTTATGTTGTACCCTCATGCTTATGTTGATATCATGCTCATGCATTGTCATTTCATCATGTTATTTTATCATGGCCCAGCATATTTACATTCAAGTTTAACTGGATTAAATTGAACTTAAACAACTATTGGCCGAGTCATGGTGCCACCATATCGAGCTGACCAGTGCAACCACGCTTACCTTTATGGGAAGGTCCTAATTGGGTCTATTGTCGTGCCTCTCACCAGTGCCTCCGACGCGGGAAGGTTATGTGTGCGTGCTACCCTGATCAGGTAGGTGGACATAAGCCTTGTGTGCCCGTAGTTGTTGTAACCGGTTTGTCCCCATTTGGGACCATTTTTGCCATGCTGGTGGCTGTTTTGCCACGACGGTGGCTGTTGGTGCCTTTGGTAGGCACGGGGCCACCCAGGACTTAGCCCTGTGGGGAGTGAGTCGGAGTGGCCGGGAGAGTGTCATGGCAGTAGGACGGTTTTGTCGGAACGCCGTTGGTCCACCCGAATGGGAGTGCGAGGCCATGGGTTCCGTGGTATGGGTACAGTGTACTAACCTCTACAGAATGTATATTAAATCTATCGATAGCCGCGCCAGCGGATAAGGGCCCAATTCGTAGTTGGTCACACTGTGAGTCAACAATATTAATAATAACTTGATTAATAACAACCCTGGTTTGATGGTGAGATAAGTTGGTTATGTGATCCGTGAATGATCACCGTTTGGTTACAAGGTAACCCGTTGAGCCTAGAGTGGTTCCGTTTGTGATCCATGAATGATCACCATTTGGTTACGAGGTAACCCAAAGGGGTGGGGCCCGCCTGTAAGCGACCCAGCTGGCCGGCCCCTTCCACCCTGACGTGGATAAGTGGAGGCATATTCCCTCGAATGCGTCTCCCTTCCATGAAAGCGTATTTTTCCTCTCCCTCGGGCCAAAATACGTCTCCTATTCTGGAAAACGTATTTCCTGAGAAGGTGCTTTCAGTTTTCTGCCCACGAGCCTGTTTGTGAGGATTTTCTTACAAATAAGTTCCCGGCAAAAAAACAATCGTATCTTTTTGCTCACAACTCCAAATGAGGTGAATCGAAAGCCCACTTCTTCATTTCGTCGAGCCCGTTGTGTTGGTATCATTTTCATTACGTTCCAACATTCTGAAAATGACCATTTTGCCCTTGGTGTTAACCAGCCCCTCTCGAGAGAGAAGTATTTCGGCAAATCTTCCTGCGATGTTTCTGGACTTCTCCCCAGTGCATTCTTCATCCCCAGGAAAGACACAACCACCATTTGCATGATAGCCATGCAGTAGCATTGGTTTTCAACTTCAATCTTTAATAACTGTATGTTTGTTTGCTACTGCTGGCGTTATTTCGGTTATGCTTATGGATCGGTGGTTACCGTCTTGCTATGTTTTCTTACACTCTGTTATCATGTTCTACTTGCTAGTATTACTTTCATATTGTTCATGCTTGATAGCAATACATGTTGGGTTGGTCATGTTCTTCGGTGCATGACTGACGTTGGTTACCGAGTACCGTTAATAGGTATTGTTCCTTGTTGTCAGTTAGTTAAGTGTTTACTCGGTTATGTGATTGATGTGCTCTTGCATGGTACTTATTGTTGATGATAATGGTCATGTTATGCTATGAGTAGTGTTGTACTTGTAATATTCATGCTCATCATTATGCCATGCTCAATTGGATATGATTCATTGTTGATATGGTGGATAGTTATGTTGTACCCTCATGCTTATGTTGATATCAAGCTCATGCATTGTCATTTCATCATGTTATTTTATCATGGCCCAGCATATTTACATTCAAGTTTAACTGGATTAAATTGAACTTGAACAACTGTTGGCCGAGTCATGGTGCCACCATATCGAGCTGACCAGTGCAACCATGCTTACCTTTATGGGAAGGTCCTAACTGGGTCTATTGTCGTGCCTCTCGCCAGTGCCTCCCACGCGGGAAGGTAATGGGCGCGTGCTACCCTGATCAGGTAGGCGGGCAGAAGCCTTGTGTGCCCGTAGTTGTTGTAACCGGTCTGTCCCTGTTTGGGACTGTTTTTGCCACGACGGTGGCCGTTGGTGCCTTTGGTAGGCACGGGTCCACCCAGGACTTAGCCCAGTGGGGAGTGAGTTGGAGTGGTCGGGAGAGTGTCATGGCAGTAGGACGGTTTTGTCGGAACACCGTTGGTCCACCCGAATGGAAGTGCAAGGCCATGGGTTTCGTGGAGTGGGTACAATGTACTAACCCCTGCAGAGTGTATATTAAATCTATCGATAGCCGCGCCCGCGGTTAAGGGCCCAGTTCATAGTTGGTCACACTGTGAGTCAACAATATTAATAATAACTTGATTAATAACAACCCTGGTTCGATGATGAGATAAGTTGGTTATGTGATCCATGAATGATCACCGTTTGATTACGAGGTAACCCGTTGAGCCTAGAGTGGTTCCGTTTTTGATCCATGAATGATCACCATTTGGTTACGAGGTAGCCCGTAGAGCCCAGAGTGGTTCCGTTTGTGATCCGTGAATGATCACCGTGGTATCGAGGATACCGAGTTTTGGATATTTGTGATGTTGTGCGAGAATCGTGGGTAAAGATCCAGTTCGTTGTGGTCATTTAATGATTACTACGGTATTGTTTATACCAAGCTTGATTTGATCCTGAGATGATCGTGTGATGTCCGAGGTTGGTAAGTGCTGCATGTGATGGTTACGAGATAACCCGAGCAGAGTAAGTTGGTGCATGATAATGTCATCATGTTGCATGATAGTGTCATCATGTTTATATGTCCATGCTATGCTCATATTATTCTAGCTGTATCATGTTGTTCAGGCTATGTTGTTCGGATAATATAATGCTAATCCGTGTTTAACCTGTAATTGCCATGCTGTTGTATGTCTTGAATGCTTCTGGTTATTGTGAGCTTGCAAGTACATTCAATGTACTGACCTGGCGTGTCATGCCAGTTTGCAGGTCATGCCGGATTTGATTGCTTGCATGTCATGGTTTCCGTTTATGCGAGCTAGGATAAGCGTTCCAGCTACAGTCCCTGCGGAGTGGAGTTCATCACCGTCGCCGCTGTTCTGCTGCTTTGAGTTGTTCTGCTGCTTGCATGGAGCAACTAAGGATGGCGTAGTGTTGCTGTGCTGATGTTATTCCTTGTAATATCGGAGACCTTGTATTCATATTCGTGTAATAATAGAAAGATGGTTTGTTCTACGCTAAGCATTCCAGAAGTTCCAGAAGACTTCCCCTTGATCTCTGGGCTGGAATACGGGGCGTTCTGGTTTCTCTGAGCCGGGGTGCCACAACGCTTGGTATCAGAGCAGGTCTGGCTGTAGGACGCCCTAGTCAGCGCAAGCGGTTTAGAAATCGGTAGTTTAAAGTCCGTCTTGTTTATTGCATTTGGTTCCTGCATTTGTTTGTCGCATAGCATGCATATAGCCTTAGTATTTGTTGCTAACGGTTTATCGGGTGAGTGTAGCTGGCATCGGTTCGGATCCACTGTTGCTCAACCTTTGCATTTCTCCAGTTTTCTTTTCTTGCCCGTTCTTCGGTGTTTGGTGTCATTTCTGTCCCAGCAGAGTGATGCCAAGTGATCCCGACAGTGTTTGCAAAAATGGTGCTCAGGTATCTCGCTGATATCCTCCTTTCAGCCCCGCCTATCGTTTCGGTGATGGATATACTTCTATCCTGAATCGCTCTTTTATTCTGTCGTATTGGCAACCCTTAATGATCTTAGTTATCAAGAAAGGGCAATGTCAGCAGCCTCAGTTTTCCCCGCTATCCTATTCCTTGGACGAGTACGAATCTTTTTCCATCCGCTTGATAATAATGTGGTTGCGACCTTCGTGTCCCACTACAGGTTTATTGAGTGCGTCCTCGCCTCCGAGCTAGTCCAGGTTGCTACCTGGCTAAGCTAGCGCTGTTTACACCAATTCTTCCACACATTTATTCGTCCTCGTGCACACTGTCACAACATGCTAGATAATAGAACCGGAGATCCCGCGAGATTTGTGTGCTTAAGTATGCATGCATATTGTGTGACTAACAGTAATATGTGACATTGATTGTGTGTGAATTGATTGCTGTTGTGTGCTTTTGTTTAGTTGAGTTTTCTTTTGCTTCTTTCTTTTTTTGGGCCCCGGTGTTACATTATTTTCCCCCTATAAAGAGTTGCTCATCAACCGACACCGGACCCAAAGAATCAGCAAGGAGTTCAAATATTTGAAAACTCAGCTAAACAGAATGGAATTCTCAGTCGACTGCAGTGAAATGGGAATATCTGATTTTGAGGCTGATAATCAATTTTGCATTAGTGTGCACTCCTCACAACAGTACTGATAACTCAAGTCCACATCAATACAAAATCTCACAGAAGTAATGATCAAGTCAGCAGCAAGGCAAGTCAGGTACAAGATCAACGGTATATTTTCAGTTAGAGGTATGGATCATATACAAAATTTTTCCTCAATAATGCATGATGCTTGGAATATGTTATCATCCAAAATAAAGTCAGAATGTGATATGCTCAAGGAAGACAGTCAAACAAATTTTCTCATGCAAATAATCAACCACAAAATATTATGGGCGTGTAGATTTCAGTCTGCATATTAGTATGAAGCTTTGGATGTAAGAAACTCATTATTCTTCCACACGTTATCGGAAGTAATTTATGATGCAAGGCTCCTCGATTTTCCACAGCATGATATGTGAACAAATTCCGGCCCATGATACCTGGTCTTTCTCAGCAAGATTCCTTGGTAAAAGCTTTTGACAGACAGAAATGAATTTTTCTCAACAAGTAAACCCAAGGAGAAGCTTCTCAAGTACGGAACTCAGGCTTCTCTAGCACAATAATCAGACCAAGCTTCGTGTATAAGCTATAGAGCCTTCTTCGACACGATACCCAGACAAAAGATTTGAGCAGAAGTTAACAAGTCTTCCTCAGCAAGCTACTCGGATGGCTTCTCTTGTAAGTCAATTAGTCCGCGTCAGTACCACACTATTGTACCGTCCTAAGAGATTATATGATGAGTTGGCAATATATGGCAGTACATCTCAAGAGTCAGATCCGCAATATTTTTGGTCAGAAGCACAAATCAGTCAAAACATATGCCTACCTCAAGAATCAAGTGTTCAGTTGCATATGACTCTTACACATATGGTGAGCATGCATCCCCAATAATATCAGTCACTCATATGAGGTACATCAAGGATCCAACAGATATACCTAAGGAAAGTAAGGATCCCCCAACCTCATGAATCATGCAAATGAAGCTAAGAAGAGATACACATCTTATGTAATACAAGGATCTATAAGATCTAGATAAGACATCACAAAATCAACAGTCTTGACAGTGGCCACCAAGGCTAATATTCTCGCACCAACAAGGAGATCTCATGAACTCTTGTATGGTTGGCCTCAACAAAGAGCTCTGTACACCTACAAGCCCCGAGTATATGTCATATCCGTGTGAAACCCAAGCACCAGGAGTAATGACAAAAATATTGCACTAGCCACGACCATGGTCATACGAAGAATCAAGGATATATGTGGCCAACCTATTTCAGTAAGATATCCTGACAAAGAAAAACATGGCCGTTAAAGGGTGAGACTGACAGCAAAGGTATGATGATTTTTGCACGACCATTAGGGTCCGGATACCCAAGTCAGTTAGTGGCCAGATTACATATGGAGCCACAAAGGCATACCCTTAGTGGATTATTCTGCTCTGCAAGGACTTCATATCCTGCTGACTCGCTTAAAGAAAAAAAATGGTTAGTTCGGAATATCCAAATCTGTTCTGTCAAGTCCAAGATTCTTTTGCAACCTCAACAGTTTGACTTCAGCGACAGTATAAAGCATCGCACAGCTCATTACCACATATGGGTATACTGACAACATGGGAAAGTCAAAATCTGAACAATCAGCTTGGACCAGGTATATCCACTTGTGTAACCTAGTACCCGGACAACCTGTCATGAAAAGTATCTTCCCACTAGCATACATGTCAGGACAATCTCAAGATGTTAATATTTGAGGTATGCTACAGTTATATGTCTATACCCGTTATCTTGCTCACGACAAAAGGCAGTTGAATCTTTGGTACATATCTCATGCTCGAGCCAAAGGAATAAATCAAAATAAATCAGTACCACTTATGGGCAGTCGGATCCCGCTAGAAGATGGCCATGATTAATTCTCAGCATTTATTGAAACCAGAAGGCCTGCATTTATTTGAAGCAACCCCATGACCGAAGTAAAAAGGTTTTCATGACCAAAAGAAAATTTATGCTCAGATCCATTGGGTATCACCAGATTTATGGAGAATCAACATCAGTAAAAAGGAATTGGTATATGAGCAAAGACCCGTCAGAATTTGGGGAAAGGTGAAGCAAGCCACCCCAGAGCAAGGTAATTTAATCATCTGAAATTCTTGGAGGAACAATAACTAAAGGAAAAAGGATACCCGAGCTCGAAACGGTGTCCTAAAGTCATACTTGTTCCCTGAGCAACCAAATCTCGAGGACGAGATTTCTTTAAGGGGGGAGGTTTGTAGCAGCCTGGATTTTGGCCCTTTTCTTTTTCTTTTAATTTAATTGGTTTTTGCTCTGTTTTTCTTTTTGGAGTGGTTCTGTGGCCTTGCCACCTGGGAAATCATCCTCATCCCCCTCCCAAGTGGCTCATATTTCTCAAAACCTTGCAAAGATCATGTCACTCCACTCCTTGACCAAACCCTAATTTATTTCTCTTAGGAATATTCCTTTTTCTATTAAAGGAATAATCCTGTCTGCCCTAGGTTGTGAAGCAACCTATATTTCTGTCCATCCAAAAATTCCCAAATAATTCTCGTAATTCTTTTGGGTCATATGCTGCTCAAATATGCCCAAACTTTCCTGTCCTAGACCAAGAATAATTCCCCAATAATTATTCTTCATTTCTGTCAGAGTGGCATTTTGTGAAGGAAGTGCCACCTATCTAATCTTGTTTGCTCCCAAACTTGTTGGGCATTCTTTTATGTCCAAATAATTGACTCATGACAAAATTCAACTTTATTGGCCTAGCCAATCTTCCTCAGCAATTTTTCAAACTTTCTGTTAGACAGAAGGCATTGTGAAGGAAGTACTAGCTAGGTTTATCCAAATGAGTTGAAATTTTGCACACTCCTTCATGTGCTCATGTTAGCACACTCCTCCAAATTTCAGCCCCATCCAATCATCTATGTGAGCACAGGACCAAATCTTTGATTCTAGGAATATTTTCAGGTTGTGAAGCAAGTGCATTTTATATTGTTTCATTAATTCTGAGAAAATACCAGATTGTTTTCCTATCCAAATAACATCTCTCCACCAAAATTGGCACCATTTCATCAAGCCAATATTTCTCTAAAATTACTGCAAGATTCTGGTCAGTGAGGATGATTGTGAAACAAGTACCACTTTGGCTTGTCCATTTGTTATGAAACTTTTACAACATCTTTACTATGACCAAATCATAATGCCTTGCCAAATTTCAGCTCAAGTTGATACTCCATGTGAGTGCACCTTCCTGATCTTGATTCCGGACTAAATATCCAATTGTGAAGCAACTATGGTGTATCTTGGTACAAATCTTCTCAAAATTAACAGTATTATAGTCCTTCCTAAGCTGATCACCCCAGACAAACTCTCTGGCACCAATTCCCTTCCTGTTGATCAGTAGTTCTCAGTAAACTTGAGAGGTTACTTACATTTAACTAGAGCAGTTTTCATCGATTTACCACCACAGTTGAAACCTCCCCTAGAAGGAATTACCACTAGACAACATGTTCAAGCCCATCTCCCCCACTACATGCCAGTGCATGCGGTGACCGCGACGATGGCAAGCCTGTGCACGCGCTCTATGTGCAGTGGCCGCGTCCAGTGGTCGTTTGTGCTTCGGCACCTCCTCCTCTCATCGCCTTTACACGCGTGACCGTGTCCAACGTCTTCACCTCATAGTCGCCACCCCTGGACAGCTCACGGCCCTCTGTCCGCTTCCTCACCGACGGTCGCCGTCGAACGCCCACGGGACCACAGTGCGCCGACCATCGTCTTCCTCCTCGTCTCTTCCTCCCTGCGCTCCCTTGGCCGCCTCTTCCCTGTGAGCTCTCCCTCATGTGCCTCCGTCTGCCTCCGAGCTCATGCGCGCGCACATGTGTCCGCGGCGACGACAGCTTGGCACCTCACCCCGCGCCTAATTAAGGCCTCCCCGACCCCGTCTCTCCTCACCACTAGCCTTGCCTCACTCCACTACGCCTCCCCAGCCTCTCACACGAGCTCGAGAAGCTCGTATCGCCTTCCTCTGCTGCCATGCCAGCCGCAAAGCTCGGCTTAAATCCGAGCTATCAAGCCCTCCCCCTCCCTGTTGACGTCACCATAGCTCCATCCAGACCCCGGCGGTCCTCCCCGTGTCCTTGCCCCAACGCCGAAGCCACCTTGGACACGTGCCCCAAGATCAATCACTGCCACCTAGCTCTCTGACCCCGCATGATGCCACCCCTCCTCTCCTCCCCGGCACTCGTTTCCTCTCTGGATGGATGCGGTGGGCTGCGCCGCACTCGCCGGTGGCCTCCCCTTGGCCGGAGCCGATGAGTCCATTCTCCGGCCAAGTCCAGCCGCGCCTCTGCCTCGCCCCTTCTCTCTGTTCTATCAGGTGCGAGCGAAAAGAAGGAGCGGGAGGAGGAAGAAAGGGGTGGGGACCGCCTGTAAGCGACCGAGCTGGACGGCCCCGTCCACGTTGACGTGGATAAGTGGAGGCGTATTCCCACGAGTGCGTCTCCCCTCCAAGAAAGTGTATCCGTCCTCTCCCTCGGGCCAAAATACGTTCTCCATTAGGGAAAACGTATTTCCTGAGAAAGCGCTTTCAGTTTTTCTGGCTAAGGGCCTGTTTGTGAGGATTTTCTTACAAATAAGTCCCTGACAGAAAAACAATTGTATCTTTTTGCCCACAACTCCAAATGAGGTGAATCGAAAGCCCACTTCTTTGTTTCGTCGAGCCCGTTCTGTTGGTATCATTATCATTATGTTCCAACATTCTGAAAATGACCATATTGCCCTTGCCGTTAACTAGCCCCTCTCGAGAGAGAAGTATTTCCGGCAAATCTTTCCGCGATGTTTCCGCACTTCTCCCCGGTACATTCTTCATCCCGAGGCAAGCCACAACCACCATTTGCATGATAGCCATGCAGTAGCATTGGTGTTCAACTTGGATATTTAATAACTGTATGTTTGTTTGCTGCTTCTGTCGTTATTTCGGTTATGCTTATGGATCGGTGGTTACCGTCTTGCTATGTTTTCTTACACTCTGTTATCATGTTCTACTTGCTAGTATTACTTTCATATTGTTCGTGCTTGATAGCAATACATGTTGGGTTGGTCATGTTCTTAGGTGCATGACAGGCGTTGGTTACCTAGTACCGTTAATATGTATTGTTCCTTGCTGTCAGTTAGTTAAGTGTTTACTCGGTTATGTGATTGATGTGCTCTTGCATGGCACTTATTGTGGATGATAATGGTCATGTTATGCTGAGTAGTGTTGTACTTGTAATATTCATGCTCATCATTATGCCATGCTCAGTTGGATATGATTCATTGTTGATATGGTGGATAGTTATGTTGTACCTTCATGCTTATGTTGATATCATGCTCATGCATTGTCATTTCATCATGTTATCTTATCATGGCTCAACATATTTGCATTCAAGTTTAACCGGTTTATATTGAACTTGAACAACTGTTGGCTGAGTCATGGTGCCACCATATCAAGCTGACTAGTGGAACCATGCTTACCTTTATGGGAAGGTCCTAACTGGATCTATTGTCGTGCCTCTCGCCGGTGCCTCCCACGCGGGAAGGTTATGTGCGCGCGCTACCCTGATCAGGTAGGCGGACATAAGCCTTGTGTGCCCGTAGTTGTTGTAACCGGTTTATCCCCATTTGGGACCGTTTTACCATGATGGTGGCCGTTTTGCCACAACGGTGGCCATTGGTGCCTTTGGTAGGCACGGGTCCACCCAGGACTTAGCCCAATGGGGAGTGAGTCTGAGTGGCCGGGAGAGTGTCATGGCAGTAGGACGGTTTTGTCGGAACACCGCTGGTCCACCCGAATGGGAGTGCAAGTCCATGGGTTCCGTGGCGTGGGTACAATGTACTAACCTCTGCAGAGTGTATATTCAATCTATCGATATCCGCGCCCGCGGATAAGGGCCCAGTTCGTAGTTGGTCACACTGTGAGTCAACAGTATTAATAGTAACTTGATTAATAACAACCCTGATTCGATGATGAGATAAGTTGGTTATGTGATCCATGAATGATCACTGTTTGGTTACGAGGTAACCCGTTGAGCCTAGAGTGGTTCCGTTTGTGATCCATGAATGATCACCGTTTGGTTACGAGGTAACTCGTTGTGACCAGATTGGTTCCGTTTGTGATCTGTGAATGATCACCGTGGTATCGAGGATACCGAGTTGTTGGATATTCGTGATGTTGTGCGAGAATTGTGGGTAAAGATCAAGCTCCTTGTGGTCATTTAATGGTAACTATGGTATTGTTTATACCAAGCTTGATTTGATCCTGAGATGATCGTGTGATGTCCGAGGTTGGTGTGTGCTGCATGTGATGGTTCTGAGATAACCCGAGTAGAGTAAGTTGGTGCATGATAATGTCATCATGTTGCATGATACTGTCATCATGTTTATATGTCCATGCCATGCTCATATTGTTCTAGCTGTATCATGTTGTTCAGGCTATGTTGTTCGGATAATATAATGTTAATCCGTGTTTAACCTGTAATTGTCATGCTGTTGTATGTCTTGAATGCTTCTGGTTATTGTGAGCTTGCAAGTACATTCAATGTACTGACCTAGCGTGTCATGCCAATTTGTAGGTCATGCCGGATTTGATTGCTTGCTTGCCATGGTTTCCGTTCGTGCGAGCTAGGATAAGCGTTCCAGCCAGAGTCCCTGCGGACTGGAGTTCATCACCGTCGTCGCTGTTTCGCTGCTAGAAGTTTTCCGCTGCTTCGAGTTGTTCTACTACTTGCATAGAGCAACTAAGGATGGCGTAGTGTCACTGTGCCGAGGTTATTCCTTCTAATATCGGAGACCTTGTATTCATATTCGTGTAATAATAGAAAGCTGGTTTGTTCTATGCTAAGCAGTGCCGTATTCCAGAAGACTTCTCCTCGATCTCTGGGCTGGAATACGGGGCGTTCCGGTTTCTCTGAGCCGGGGTGCCACAACGCTCGGGTAGGATCTTCAACATATACCAGGATCTTCAACATTTACATTATTTGCCATTTTCCTCTCGTTTTCCTCTTCACAAAAATTCGCGTTTTTATTTGCCTCTCTTTTTCCGTTCGTCGTTTCCTTGCTAGTGCAATCTTGTTGTGTTGTCATCATGACTCAAGAGATTACTAAGTTATGTGATTTCTCAAATACCAACAACAATGATTTTATTGGCACTCCACTTGCTCCTCCCGCCACTAGTGCGGAGACTTGTGATACTAATACTGCTTTGCTGAATCTTGTTATGAAAGACCAATTTTTCGGTACTCCTAATGAGGATGCCGCGTCCCATCTTAAGACCTTCGTGGAATTATGCAATATGCAAAAGAAAAAATATTTGGACAATGATGTGGTCAAGATGAAATTATTTTCGTTTTCTTTGCGTGATTCTGCAAAAGTTTGGTTCTCTTCTTTGCCTCGCAATAGTATAGATTATTGGAATAAGTGCAAAGATGCTTTTATCACTAAGTATTTTCCTCCCGCAAAAATTATTTCCCTTAGAACCCAGATCATGAATTTCAAGCAACTTGAACATGAGCATGTTGCACAATCTTGGGAAAGGATGAAAATGATGCTAAGGAATTGCCCAACTCATGGGTTAAATCTTTGGATGATCATACAATTTTTTTATGCGGAGTTGAATATTGTTTCTCGTAATCTTTTAGATTCCGTCGTGGGTGGTACTTTTATGGAAATTACTTTGTGTGAAGAAACCAAATTGCTTGATAATATCATGGCAAATTATTCACAATGGCATACCGAAAGAGCTCCTACTAGTAAAAAGGTTAATTCGGTTGAAGAAATTTCTTCTTTGAGTGATAAAGTTGATGCTCTTATGAAATTGGTTGCTAGTAAAAGTGCTCCTATTGATTTTATTGATATGCCTTTGTCTACTTTGATTGAGCAAAATAGTGATGCCATTGATGTAAATTTTATTTCTCGCAATAATTTCAACAACAATGCTTATAGAGGGAAATTTTAACCCTAGGCCTTTTCCTAGCAATTCCTCTAATAATGGTAATTCCTATGGAAATCAATGTTACAATAATAATAGGAATACCTCTGATCTTGAGAATAATATTAAAGAATTTATCAACACGCAAGAAGTTTTCAACACTTCCATAGAAGAAAAGTTGAATAAGATTGATGATTTGTCTAGAAGTGTTGATAGAATTGCTCATGATGTGGAAAATCTCAAGATGCAATTTTTTGTGCCTAAGGTTCATGAATCAATTAAAGCTCTTTATGTTTCTATGGATGAAAGTAAGAAAAGAACCGCTATGCTTAGAGCTAAAAGAGAATTTTTAGAAAAAGCGTTCTCTAGTGATTATTTTCGTAAAAGTGATGAAGATCTTAAAATGATTGGTGTTTCTTCTATTGATTCCTTGTTTAGTAAAGTTAAGAATGATGAAAAAGGGACCGGAGAAGAGTCAACTTTAGGTAGAAGGCATCCCAATATTTCGAAGGGTGAAAATCTTGTTGAGAAAATTGATAAAAGTGGGTTTGAAGAGGTCAAAACTTTAGCTAGTGATGCGCCCACTATTTTGGATTACAAATACTTTAATTATGATAGTTGCTCTTTGATTGATTGCATTTCTTTGTTGCAATCCATGTTGAATTCACCCCATGCTTATGAACAAAAAAAATCTTTTATTAAACATATTGTTGATGGTATGATGAAAGCTTTGGAAGAAAAATTGGAATTAGAAGTTTCAATTCCTAGAAAATTGCATGATGAGTGGGAACCTACTATCAAAGTCAAGATTAAAAATTATGAGTGTTTTGCTTTGTGTGACTTGGGTGCTAGTGTTTCTACAATTCCGAAATATTTTTGTGATGTGCTTGGTCTTACCAATCTAGAAGAATGTTCTTTGAATTTGCACTTGGCGGATTCTACTATTAAAAAGCCTATGGGAAGAATTAATGATGTTCTTATTCTTGCAAATAGTAACTATGTGCCCATAGATTTTGTTGTTCTTGATATTGATTGCAATCCGTCTATCCCAATTATTCTTGGTAGACCATTTTTATGCACTATCGGTGCCGTGATTGATATGAAAGAAGGCAATATCAAGTTCCAATTTTCTTTGAGAAAGGGTATGTAACACTTTCCTAGAACAAAAATCAGGCCACCTTATGAATCAATCATGAGGGCATCCTATGGATCTCAAACCAAGGATGACAAACTTAGACCCTTGCCTTACGCCTAGCTAAGGGCGTAAAACTATACCACTTGTTAGGAGGCAACCCAATGAATAAAATTTATTTTTGCTTTTTGCTTTCTGTTCTTGTGTGTTTACACAATTATGCTACTGGTATGATTGTGTTTTTTGTGTTTTAATTAGTGTTTTTGCCATATGTCATGGAATTATCACGTCAGATATCCTAGTGAGAGGACTTAGTCGTGCAGCCATCGCAACGAGATTAGCTTAAAGGGGTTAAACCGGACAAAGGACACGGGGAGTTTATACTGGTTTGGCCCCTTGCAGTGAAGGTAAAAGCCTATGATCCAGTCGTGGTGGAATTGATGGTGTCTCGATGAGCAGGGAGCGAATCCGCTTTACCTATCTCTCAAGTTGTTGTTTCTTGTCCCTAAACCGCCGCCGGGTCGTCCCTTTATATACACAGGTTGACGCCCGACGGTTTATAGAATCCCGAGGCCGGCTCATACATGTGTCCGGCTCGGTTTCTACCTTTTCCTATCTTACAACACAAGTTACGTATCTCATGGCGGTTTATGTCTATGGGCCCTAATCCGCCCTTGGGCTCTAGGCCTCTAAGTCTTTGTAATAAAGCGCCATACTCCTTGTCTTCATGGGCTTCAATACGGATGATTCCTTGTGAGCATAACCCGGCCCTTCCTGGGCGGTTTATACTCAGTAGTTATATCCCCAACATTAGGCCCCAGATTGATTTGAACCTGTTCATGTCAATCTTCAACACTTAGAAAAACTCCTTCTTGAACATCCTCGTATGAACCTTGTAAACCGCCATGACGTCATCTCCATACGAACTTGGTAAACCACCGTGACGTCATCTTCCAAGATTGTAGTAAATCGCCATGACTTCACCTGCTTAGTAAAACCTGTAAGTGTTTTCTTTTTATTAATGAACCTCCAAAAACCGAGGCGACAACTGTGTCACATATCTATTTTTTTGGGTTCCTTGATTCCCGCTGTAGCATCAATGATTTGATCAATACGAGGGAGAGCAAAGGGGTCAGCCTGACAAGCCTTGTTCAAATCTGTGGAATCCACACACATACGCCATGTGCCGTTCTTTTTGAGTACCAGCACCGGGTTAGCCAACCACTCAGGATGAAAAACCTCAACAATAAACCCCGCTGCCAAGAGCCGGGCTACCTCCTCACCAATGGCCTTGCGTCTCTCTTCATTGAAGCGGCGGAGAAACTACTTGACCGGTTTAAACTTGGGATCAATATTCAGAGTGTGCTCAGCGAGTTCCCTCGGTACACCTAGCACGTCAGAAGGTTTCCATGCAAAGATGTCCCGGTTCTCATGGATGAACTCGATGAGCGCGCTTTCCTATTTCGGATCCAAGTTAGCGCTGATGCTAAACTGCTTGGATGAATCGCGAGGAACAAAATCAACCATCTTAGTCTCATCAGCCGATTTAAACTTCAAAGCCGGATCATGCTCTGTAGTTGGTTTTTTCAAAGATGTGATATCTGCTAGATCAACATTGTCTTTATGGAATTTCAACTCCTCTGTTGCACAAACCGACTCAGCGTAAGCCGCATCACCTTCCTCACATTCCAAAGCAACCTTTCGGCTTCCATGTACGGTGATGGTCCCCTTATGACCTAGCATCTTGAGCTGCAAATAAACATAACACGACGTCACCATGAACTTAGCATAAGCCGGCCGTCAAAACATGGAATGGTATGGACTCCTGATTTTCACCACTTCAAAAGTGAATGTCTCTGACCTTGAATCATGATCATCTCCAAAAGCAACCTCCAGAGCTATCTTACCAACCGGATAAGCTGACTTGCCAGGCACCACACCGTGAAAAACGATGTTTGATGGTTTAAGATTCTTATCTGTCAACCCCATGCGACGGAAGGTTTCATAATACAAGATGTTGATGCTACTTCCTCCATCCATGAGCACCTTGGTGAGCTTATAACATCCAACCTGAGGTGCCACCACCAAAGCTAGGTGACCCGGATTATCAACCCGGGGCGGATGATCCTCTCGATTCCACATAATCGGCTGTTCAGACCAGCGCAAAAAATGGGGTACCGCTGGTTCAACAGAGTTCACTGCCCTCTTGTGAAGCTTCTGATCATGCTTGCATAGGCTAGTGGTGAAGACATGATACTGCCCACTAGTTAACTGCTTCGGGTAACTCTGATAACCTGACTGTTGTTGTTGCTGATTTCCCTGTTGATTATAACCACCTTGGTTGCCTTGATTGCCTTGATTGCCATGTCCGCCCTGATTACCCTGAAATCCTGAACCGGAGTTACCTCCGCCGTAACCCGGCCCTTGTGACCCGGATCCTAAACCGCCGGACGGTCCATGGTCATACTGGAAAAGATCTGAGTTTTTGAACTCCCTCATAATAAAACAGTCCTTCCAGAGGTGCGTGGCTGGCTTCTCTCGCGTCCCGTGCCTTGGGCAAGGTTGATTTAACAGGCGCTCAAGATTAACACCTGATCCTCCACTCCGCGGGGGCGGTCTACCCTTACGACGCTGGCCATTGTCCTGTGCATTGGTGTTAGCCACAAAATCGGAATTACTGTCCGCTTTACGCTTAGCGTTATTCCCATGGCCCGCCTGGCTATGTTGTTGTCCTTTCGCAGCGCCGTTTTTCTTTCCCTTCCCCAGCTTCTCATTGTCAGAATCAGGATCCTTGGTACTATCAGAATCGACATACTTAAAAAAAGCTGCCATGAGTGTTCCCATGTCATTGCAGTGACACTTGAGTCGTCCCAACTTCAACTTCAGCGGCTTAAACCGGCAATTGCCCACCAATGTTATGACTGCTGAATCGGCATTAATGCAGTCCAATGAATGCAAGATCTCCAAAACCCGGCGCACCCAATGGGTTGTCGACTCGCCTTCTTCTTGGACACAGGCGGCCAGATCGACAATCGACATGGGTTGCTTGCACGTGTCCTTGAAGTTTGTTATAAACCGGGCCTTTAACTCGGCCCATGACCCAATGGAGTTAACCGGCAAGCTTTTCAGCCAAGTGCGAGCCATTCCATCCAACATCATGGTGAAATATTTCACGCAAGCCGCTTCATCCACATCCAGCATCTCCATTGCCATCTCATAACTTTCAACCCATGACTCGGTGGGTAAATCAGCGGTGTAATTGGGCAACTTACACGGCCCTTTGAAATCCTTGGGCAGCCGTACATTGCATAGAGCCCAGTTGAGGCACAACACCCCCCAAGAGCTGAAAGCAAGACCTCATTCCATTGATGTCGTCAGACGAACCGGAGTAAATTGATGGTCCGCGTGCTACGCCGCTAATTCGGCTTCTCGACACGCTCGACCGTTATCCACCATGTCTTGAGCATTTGAACCACCGAATGCCAGATTAGGCCCTCGAGGGGCGTCACGGTTCCACGCACTGCTTGACACATCCGGTTCATCAATGTTCCTGCTGTAACTCTTGCTCGGGGGAGGGGTTGAATGATTTCTGTCCCGGCTATACGAATAGGCATGCTGCTGCACCATAGGAGTTTGAAGAAGATCCCTTGCCCGCCGCGTCTCAACCAACGCTGGAGACTCGCCCTAGATTGGAATAGCTGCCAACCGTCACGCCGCAGCGATCATGTTATCCAAAGGAGTGGAGAACTGACCCGGTGGCATTGGCATGTACTGCGGCGGGTCATGGGTCCGTCGAAGCGGGTCCATCACGCGTGGTTGATCCGGCGCCCCTCTTGTCGGTGTCAAAATTGGCGGATCTCGGGTAGGGGGTCCCGATCTATGCGTCTTAGGCTGATGGTAACAGGAAGCAAGGGACACAATGTTTACCCAGGTTCGGGCCCTCTAGATGGAGGTAAAACCCTACTTCCTGCTTGATTAATATTGAAGATAAGAGTAGTACAAGAGTAGATCTACCACGAGATCGTAGAGGCTAAACCCTAGAAGCTAGCCTATGATGGTATGATTGTAAATGTGATCGGCCTTCTAAGGACCATCCTCTCCGGTTTATATAGACACCGGAGAGAGCTAGGGTTTACACGGAGTCGGTTACAAGGAAGGAAATACAATATCCGGATCGCCAAGCTTGTCCTCCACACAAAGGAGAGTCCCATCCGGACACGGGCCGGAGTCTTGAGTCTTGTATCTTCATGCTCCAATAGTCCGGACGATGTATATAGTCTGGCTGTCCAGATACCCCCTAATCCAGGACTCCCTCAGTAGCCCCTGAACTAGGCTTCAATGACGATGAGTCCGGCACGCAGTCTTGTCTTCGGCATTGCAAGGCGGGTTCCTCCTTCCGAATACTCCAAGGTTATTATCGAACACGTAGACCGTGTACGGATCTGCAAAATGATCTTCACATACCACCGTAGAGAGAATGATACTTCATCTGACAACTTTTTAGACGACGTGATATGTCATTACGGTCAGGTCATTATTCGAACCATTTTCCCACGACCAGCCACAACGCGTATTGCGAGGCAGTTTCCTTGACACGTCTTGTCAAAGCAGAGATCGTGTCCCTTGTCACGGGATTCTCATCAATACAGGTAGGGTAATTCCACTGGGCCATCAATCATGGCGCTTGGGAAGTAAGCGATTCTCAACGAGCTAGTGGGGAGGCGCACCACTTTCGTTGCCTCTATAAAGGGATAAAGGACCCTCATTTTCACGCACACCCTCTTCCTCCTTCGCTCATCCTTACCTCCCCGAGCTCCAGCGCCCTAGTCCAAATCTTCTCCGCACAGCTAGACATGTCCGGAGCAGGAGGCAAGTGGGTGGCCTCCACCGTGAAGGATAAGCACATCGTGAATCTTTGGGCGGCCGGATACTTGGCCGCAGACATAGCGCACCGGCTACCGGACGACGGGCAGGTCACTCCAACTCCGGGACCCCACGAGAGGGTCGTGTTTCTCGCCTACTTCGTCCGTGGACTAGGGTTTCCACTTCACCCCTTTGTCCGCGGGCTCATGTTCTACTACGGGCTAGATTTCCATGATCTAGCCCCGAACTTTGTCCTCAACATCTCGGCGTTCATCGTCGTATGCGAGGCTTTCCTCCGCATCAAGCCTCATTTCGGCTTGTGGCTGCAAATATTCTGCGTGAAGCCGAAGATCGTGAGCGGCCAGCAAGCGGAGTGCGGAGGAGCCATGGTGGGCAAGATGCCCAACGTCACCTGGCTTGACGGATCCTTTGCGGAAACCGTGAAGGGGTGGCAGTCGGGGTGGTTCTACATCACCGAGCCGTGCGACGCCAACTGGGCGGCGGCCCCCGAATTCTGATCCAGAACCCCCATGCTGCTCACCTCCTGGGAAAGGAAGGGCCTGTCCTGGGGCAAATCGACAAAGCTGACCGGGCTCCAAAACTGCATCAAGAGCATGAAAGACAAGAACATTAAACTTGTCAACATGATCCAGGTCATGCTCTTTCGCCGGATTCTGCGGTGCCAAGGACAGGCATTCAATCTATGGGAGTTCGTTCCGGCCGAACACCGGACACTTTAGAGGCTCTACGACATGAAGCATGAAGACGCGTGGAAGGCATTGTTCAAGGACTCCGAAGTACCTCCTCCCACATCCGAGGACCGTGGGCTCCACGCCGCGCGGCCTCCTACTGAGGTGAATTCACCAGATTCAGTTTTTCCTAATATATTCATGAGGGAGCCTCAAGTAATTGTGCTTATTTGTTCTGTATCACGTGGCGATAGCGGAGCAGATTAACTGTCCGGCTCGCTGCCAGAAGACCCGGCTGATGCTTTCCTGACGGAGATGCTGGTCCCGGCACCCTACAAGGTGCCGGAGAAGAAGGCCGGAAAGAAGGCCCCAGGGATCCGAAAGGGTCTCCGGTGTAAGGTCGCGCCGGAAGCCTCGTTCAAAGACGACGAGGCACACTCCTCCCCCGAAGAGGAGGAAGAAGAAGAAGAGGAGGTCACCCCATCCAGAGAGGACGGGGGACCTGAGAGGGCGGACCAGGAGGCCAGGAGAGGCCCCCGGCGTAGGGCCGTCATACCCTCGTCGTCTGATGACGACGAGGCAGATTCCTCCCGGGGAGGCAAGGGAAAACAAGAAGAAACTCCACCTCCCTGTATTGGGGGGAGAAAAAGAGGAAGGCCGCCCCGGAGGGGGAGGCTGGGACGTCCAAGAAGGGAAAGGCGTCCCTTCCGGACTACTTCGCCACCGCCGTCGATAGCGAGGAGGGGTGGCTGCCCAGGAAGAAGCCTCTAGTGCGATCGTAAGTATCCGCACTCTATTATAATTCTGCTTATAACGCCGAACTTGCATGTAGTCCGGCCAGGGTCCATCCCGAGGTATCGTCTTAGGACGGGTCCTTGAGTGAGTCGGAAATGAACTCACTTTCCACGGCCACTACTCCTCAACCTGCGGATGACACGGAGGTGTTGTCCCAAAGGCTCCCAGAGTGGGAGCAAGTGGATCTGGAGGCGCCCCAAGGCGGCATCCCAGACGTTGGACACGCGGGGTTCAAGATCCCCGCGGATCATGTTGGTGAGAGCCGCAGTAAGCCAGACTCTCAGCCGAACACTGTTCCGGAACCTCCCGTGGTTCCGGACTCAGGCGGGCAGCCCCTCGTTAAGGAGGGCGAGCCGTCTGTGCCGAGGACTTCCGCTACGCCCGAGGCGTCGGATTGTCTGCTGGAAGCGCTTCGAGGCGCTTCCATGGATGAAGAGCACCGTACTCTTACGAGTGCGGTGATTCAGAAGGTTTTGTCGCCAAGAGCGGACTAACTGAAAACTGCACTAGCCTCCTAACAGGCTTTGAGGTAAGTAATAAAAATGTGTGAAATTACCACCCGATAGGTAGTAGCCCCTGATACTCTATTTGGTGTTCAGAAAGAAATACCAAACGGAGGGTCAATTATAATCCACAGGAGTCGAACAATAAGTTTGAATGTGAATAAACAGGCTGTGCTGCTTGCCGCTGCTGTCCGTACGGCCAAGATCGCTGGCCTAAAACAGGACCTGGAGCAGGCACAGGGAGAGCTCGACCTTACGAGGAGGCAGCTCAAAGAGAACAAAGGTGAATGATTCCCCTCTCTCATATAATCAATGATAGATAAAATTGGTTATTCTAACAACGAAGCATCGTGATTTGGTAACAGAGGCCACCACCGAAGTGGCGTCTCTCAAGAAAGCGCTGTCCAAGGCCGAACACAAGGCGGCCTTGGAATGCAAGGAGCGCGAAAAGCAAGATGCTAGAGTGGGAGAGGTACAACAAGAGCTCCAGGATCTCGGCAAGAAGTTCGAGGCCGTGGAGCATGAGCTTAAGGCGAAAGAGGACGAGCTTACGAAGGCCCTTTCAAGTATAAAAGACGCCAAGGCCGAAGCCAAGAAAGCATAGCAGGAAATCCAGGAGGCCAAAAAGATAGCGGCGGGTAAGAAATTCTTTATGCAAAGCAAACATGTGGAGGAGGCGTTTCTTTTACTTACCCGAGTCCGGAGCTCTCCAGGGGCATTCACAGATCTGCCATGCAGCATATCAGATGCCGCGGAGTTCTACCATGCCTAGGAGGGGAGCTCAACAGAGAAGTTGTTCTGGTCCTAGTATGCAAGGGCCAAACATCCAATGCCTCTGAGTGACCAACTGAAGCAGTTGGTGGAACTCCACAGGGCGGCCGAAGTGGCCATGAAGGATTTCATAGTCCGGATGTGGCCTGGTGAGCCCCTGCCCACCAGCTACTTCGGCCTGATCAAGCGGATGGTGAATGCCTGTCCGCGGCTTGAAGTCATCAAGCGATCCGTTTGCATTGAGGGTGCCCGCCGCCCGTGGAAAGGTGCATTGGGGCAAGCTGGATGCGGAGAAGCTGTTGAAGGACGGGCCGCCAAAGGGCAAGGTGCATCGCTATCCGGAGAAGTATTATGAAGGCGTTATGAAGGGCGCTCGTCTCGTGGCCGATGAATGTACCAAGGACACAATTTTAGAATGAATTCACTTCTGTCATATTTGTAAAATAAGGACGAAGTTACTTGCGCTATGTAGCGCTTTTGTTATTTAAAATATTACCTTCTGTGCGGCTGTTTATAAAATACTGAAAGTAGGCCAGTCGTCGGCTTCCGCCCCCACGTAACTAGTACTAGGGTGTTCGTGGAAAACCTGAACACTCTTTATCCAAATGTTTGGTCCCTTAAGGAGGTGTCCGGCACAACAAACAAGGCACTCAGACTATTCGGCTTTATAACCTTCACTTAGCCATAGAAGTCTACAATTTTAAATTTCGGCGAAGCCCCTAGAATCCGGAAGGCCGAATTGGGGTGCTATATATGCCTAGATCGGACGAAGCCAATTTATCGCATAAAGCGGATTTTTTATAAAGATTTTAAGACCTCTTGAACAGCGACCAGGTCTCGCCACATCATGCCGGTCAGTTTTCGGCTTTCTCTACTAAGGTGCTCGTCCGGAAGAATCGGGACACAATCGTAGTAGTTCTCCCTGCGCTACCTTAGCCGATGTAACGGAACATAAGGCACCAAAACAAGGGAGCCGGGCTAACCCAACTGTAGACCCAAGACATGATTCAGAGCTGATGCATATAGTGCTATAAGTTCAGGGTGCCGCACTGTTGAAAGTGTTCGGACTTGTCTTGCCGTATTATGGGGCGTCATAAGAAGCCCCTGGCAAACTGAACGTACCAAGGTGTACGGATGCAATATCAAATAAACATTTGTAAGAAAAAATGCTCAAATAAGAATAATAAGCTGACGCTATATATGATCTCTCATTGATGAATAATACGTTTAAGCGTATGTTTACAATGAATGCATTAAGCGGATATAAATAGGATTATTTGACATATCCTATCCAGGGGCAGGCTACGTACAAATAGATAAAGCAGGTATAACGATCGTAAATAGATTCCACCTGGGTATTTCCTTCTGTGCGCAAAGCCTGTTGCCTCCTTGGTTTTCTTTCCTATGTAAGTCCGACAATCCGGCTCTTCTGAAGAGGCTGCACTAAAGCAATGTCCTGAAAGGTAAAAGGAAACTCTACGAAGGTGTGTGGCGGCGATACCGCACTGTTGACTGAGCCACTTCTGCGCCTCCGCCTGTGCCCATGGTATTTTGAGTGCGTCATTGTGTACGCGTGGCATGAATGCTGCTGTGATGGGATTTGAGCGGAGGCCGGACTACTAGTCATGCTTTTGGCGTGCCTAGTGATCCTGTCGCGGGGTGCTCCGAACTCGCTTGACGGTGCTCGAGGTTGTCGTCGCCGGATTGGTGGTTTGTCGAAGGAGGCCACATTGTACTTCTGCCGCGAGGGCTGTGGTATGCTCTTCTGTACGGAGAGAGCGGTCCATGTTTCCATTGACTGTTATGACCCTGCGCAGGCCTGGCATCTTGAGCTTGAGGTATGCATAGTGTGGTACCGCATTGAATCTAGCGAATGCGGTTCGTCCGAGCAGTGCGTGGTAACCACTGCGGAAAGGGACGATATCGAAGATTAACTCCTCGCTTCAGAACTTATCCGGGGATCCTAAGACCACTTCCAATGTTATAGAGCCCGTACAACGGGCCTCTACTCCAGGAATTACACCTTTATAGGTGGTTTTGGTGGGCTTGATCCTTGAAGGATCGATGCCCATTTTGTGCACTGTGTCCTGGTAAAGCAGGTTCAGGCTGTTGCCGCCATCCATAAGGACTCGCGTGAGGTGGAATCCGTTGATGATTGGGTCTAAGACTAATGCGGCTGAGCCGCCATGACGGATCTAGTAGGATGATCCCTACGATCAAAGGTGATCGGACAAGCTGACCATGGGTTGAATTTGGGGACGACTGGCTCCATCGCGTAGACGTCCCGTAGTGCTCGCTTCCGTTCCCGCTTGGGGATGTGGGTGGCATAGATCATGTTGAACGTTTTCACCTGGGGGGGGGGATTTCTTTGTTCCCCCCGTGTTCGGACGCTGGGGCTCCTCGTCATCGTCGCTGTGCAGCCCCTTGTCCTTGTTTTCGGCATTTATTTGCCGGCCTGTTTAAATACCCAGCAGTCTCTGTTGGTGTGGTTGGCTGGCTTGTCCGGGGTGCCATGAATTTGGCACGGGCGCTCCAGTATACGGTCCAGACTAGACGGTCCCTGATTGTTTCGTTTGAATGGCTTCTTCCGCTGACCGGATTTGGATCTGCTGAATTCGGCATTGACTGCCGTGTCTTCGGTGTTGTCGCCATTGTTCCGTCGCTTATGTCTGTTGCGCCGTAGCTTGCTGTTATTCTCATGGACGTCTGAAGTGCCAGAATGTGGCATAGTGCTGCTGCGAGCCAACCAGCTGTCCTCGCCCGCGCAAAAGCGGGTCATTAGTGTTGTGAGAGCTGCCATGGACTTGGGTTTCTCCTGGCCGAGGTGTCGGGCGAGCCACTCATCACGGATATTATGCTTGAAGGCTGCCAGGGCTTCGGCGTCCGGACAGTCAACTATTTGGTTCTTTTTGGTTAGGAACCGAGTCCAGAATTTCCTGGCTGATTCTCCGGGCTGTTGAGTAATGTGGCTCAAGTCATCGGCGTCCGGAGGTCGCACATATGTGCCTTGGAAGTTGTCAAGGAATGCGTCTTCCAAGTTTTCCCAACTGCCAATGGAATTTGCGAGCAGGCTGTTTAGCCAGTGCCGGGCGGGTCCTTTGAGCTTAAGGCGAAGATACTTGATGGCATGTAGATCGTCTCCACGGGCCATGTGTATGTGGAGAAGGAAATCTTCAATCCATACCGCGGGGTCTGTTGTGCCATCGTATGATTCGATGTTTACGGGTTTGAACCCTTCTAGGAATTCATGATCCATCACTTCATCGGTGAAGCAGAGGGGGTGTGCGGCGCCTCTGTGCCGGGCTATGTCGCGACGCAGTCCGGCTCCGTCTGGCTGGTTATGTTCGGCCCGGACGGATTTGCTGTTAGTGTATCCGGTATGACGATCATTGTCATGTGCCGCGACGCGCCCCCGTGATCCATATATCGATCTTGGTTGTCCTGCGGTGTTATCCAATCTATCGCGCAGGTCCTGAGTATTGCCCCAGCTGTAGTAAACCGGCGCGGGGGTGCGGGCTGGTATTCAGGCTGATATGCCATTTTATCCTGACCTCGAGGCAGCCGGTCAGCCATGTGGTGCTCGAGTCCATATTCCTCGGCTGCCAGGACTTCTGTCCATCTATCCGTGAGCAGGTCTTGACCAGCTTGAAGCTGCTGCTGCTTCTTCTTCAGGCTCCTCGTAGTGGCAATAAGCCAGCGCTTGAAGCGCTCCTGCTCCGTGGGGTCCTTAGGCACACCGAACTCGTCGTCACTGAGGCTAATCTTGTCTTCGCAGGGGGGCATGTAGTTGTCCTCCTCCGGATACCCGTATGTTGCCTATTCATCTGGGCTGTCCTGCCCATCTTCCTGCTCGGCCTGCTCGAAGGCGGGCTGATCGGGGTTGTATTCATCTTCGGCACCGTCCGGATTGTTTTCGTCTCTGGTGCCGGTATTGCCTTGGCGGGGCTTGGAGCGGCGCTGGCGACGCCCATGCTTTGCTTTTTTCTTGTAGGGGTTATCCTCTGTTGCCTCATCGCCATTGGTTTCTTTCGGAGTGTCCACCATATATATATCGTATGAAGAGGTGGATGTCCACCGCCCTGTGAGCGGTGGCTCCTGTACTTCTCCAGCATCGTCTTCCATACCGTCGATGTCTTCGGAGTCGAAGTCAAGCACGTCGGTTAAATCATCGACCGTGGCAATGAAGTGGGTGGTGGGTGGGCAGCGAATTCCTTTGTTACCTACTTCCCACTCAAGCCGGACATAGTTCGGCCTGGAGCCTCCTGACAAAGAGATAGACTTTAATGAGTTCATCATGTCGCCAAAGGGCGAGTGCTGAAAGATGTCCGCAGCGGTAAACTCCATTAACGGAGCCCAACCTGGCTCGGCTGGCTCGAGGGTGCGCGGACCAGAGCCAACAACCGGATATGAGTCTGGGGGCCCGGGGTTACAGGCCTCCACAGAGGTGAGACCTGTGTTCGGCTCCACCGCCGATGAGTATGCGGCCTGCGGGGCTGGGTCCACCCCTCCGTCCTTGGGCAACGCAAGCTGCTCCGGATTTAGATCCGGGGCTACTGCAGGGGTGATATCCCGAGCATTGTCCGACAGCAGGTCTAGGCCGTGCTCGTCGTGACTGTCCGGCGGTCCTGGCACAGGCCCGAATCCGTTGAAGATCAAGTCTCCGCGAATATCCACCGTGTAGTTCAAGTTTCTGAACCTGACCTGGTGGCCAGGGGCGTAGCTGTCAATCTGCTCTAGATGACCAAGTGAATTGGCCCTCAGCGCGAAGCCGCCGAACACAAAGATCTGTCCGGGAGAAAAGTCTCACCCTTGTCCGTGTTGTTGGCGATTGAAGACGCCATCAAGCCTCAAAGCAACGACACAGAGGAACTCTCAATGAAAGCACCAATGTCAGTGTCAAAACTGGCGGATCTCGGGTAGGGGGTCCCGATCTATGCGTCTTAGGCTGATGGTAACAGGAAGCAAGGGACACAATGTTTACCCAGGTTCGGGACCTCTCGATGGAGGTAAAACCCTACTTCCTACTTGATTAATATTGAAGATATGAGTAGTAAAAGTTGATTTACCACGAGATCGTAGAGGCTAAACCCTAGAAGCTAGCCTATGATGGTATGATTGTAAATGTGATCGGCCTTCTAAGGACCATCCTCTCCGGTTTATATAGACACCGGAGAGAGCTAGGGTTTACACGGAGAAGGTACAAGGAAGGAAATACAATATCCGGATCGCCAAGCTTGTCCTCCACGCATAGGAGAGTCCCATCCAGACACGGGCCGGTGTCTTGAGTCTTGTATCTTCATGCTTCAATAGTCCGGACGATGTATATAGTCCGGCTGTCCGGATACCCCCTAATCCAGGACTCCCTCACCTGTCCCAGGTGCTTCAGTCTGATTTACCACTGCCGGATTACTGGGTCCTGCTCCTGGCGTGTTGAAGAGATTCATTGCTTCATAAACCGGCGGCAGACGAGACCGATGCCTCCTCCTCAACACGTCATTCGAAGCGTTCTGATCCAGCATGAGCCGGCAATTCTTTGTCTTAATTCCCTGTGACTGGGCATCTAAAGCGGCCCGCTCATCAGCCATCCTGGTTTCCTCAGCCGCCAAGTCCTCCTTGGCCTGAGTTATCCGATCTCGCAGCTTTGTGACCTCTGTGTTGTGCTGATCTTGAGTCTCCGGGGTAACCTCTGTGGTCAATAGTGTCGTCCAAGCGTCCAATAAACCAGGCATAACTTGAGCCGGCCGGCGCGCGGGGACTCCTGCCATGGCTGCCTATCCGGAAATCATTGCTGCTGCAGTTGAAGATTGCAACGTGGGCTGCGTACCCGCCATGAAGATCGCAACCCGGTTCGGCGGTTCAAGGGGGTCCAGAATACTGTCACCATCGGAACAGCCCCCAAACCGGCCATCTTGCAGTTGGTATAGTGATTCGGTCCCACCGGTGGATGATTCGCCATCAGAATAAACGGCCGTCTGACCATCAGACACCGGTTCAGACTCCGACCATGGATGAATCCTATAAACGCACGCTTCATGGCAGGATGAACCCGGGCACGACTTGCACGCTGAGCTGTCTCGACGAGGTCGGTGCAGATGTCCTGCTCAGGGCCTGGTTCGCTGACCTTGCCGATGAAGACGTGAATTCCTCCAAAGGGGACCCGGTACCCGTACTCGATTGAGCTAGCATCAGGGCCCCAGCCCACGTCATCGATGTAGAGCTTGCCGCGATGACTCTTGGTCATCCGGCCAACCGCGTATCCCTTGAGCCCTTCAAAGTTGCCCTTCAAGAACTCGAAACCATCATGCGATAGCCCCATGGTGGGCGCCAACTGTCGTGGAATTATCATGTCAGATGTCCTAGTGAGAGGACTTAGTCGTGGAGCCATCGCAATGAGATTAGCTTAAAGGGGTTAAACCGGACAAAGGACACGGGGAGTTTATACTAGTTCGGCCCCTCGCAGTGAAGGTAAAAGCCTACGATCCAGTTGTGGTGGAATTGATGGGGTCTCGATGAGCAGGGAGCAAATCCGCTTTACCTATCTCTCAAGTTGTTGTTTCTTGTCCCTGAACCGCCGCCGGGTTGTCCCTTTATATACACAGGTTGACTCCCGATGGTTTATAGAATCCCGAGGCCGGCTCATACATGTGTCCAGCTCGGTTTCTACCCTTTCCTATCTTACAACACAAGTTACGTATCTCATGGCGGTTTATGTCTATGGGCCCTAATCCGCCCTTGGGCTCTGGGCCTGTAAGTCTGTGTAATAAAGCGCCACACTCCTTGTCTTCATGGGCTTCAATACGGATGACTCCTTGTGAGCATAACGTGGCCCCTCCTGGGCGGTTTATACTCAGTAGTTATATCCCCAACACCAAGTAAAGCCTTTAGGATCTTCTTGGGTGATAGTTGTTTGATCTTGCTGAAAAAGACAGAAACTTTGTGCTCACAAAAATAATTTTCATAAATCATAGACAAGAGCTTTTGCCATGATTATTTTTGCAGAATATTAATATACAAATTACCCTGGTCGTCCTAATTTGGTAGAATATTTGGAGTTACAGAAGTATTCGCTAAAATCATATTACTACAGACTGTTCTGTTTTGACAGATTCTGTTTGCTTTGTGTTGTGTGCTTATTTTGATGGCTCTGGTTTCTTTGATGAGTTTTTGCCATAGAAAAGTTGGAATACAGTAGATATAATAAAAAACAAAATATGGATTGGTTTGATACAACACTTATAGTAGTGGTTTGCTTTCTTATACTAACGGATCTCACGAAGTGTTTTGTTGAGTTTTGTGTGATTGAAGTTTTCAAGTTTTGGGTTATCTTACGATTGATGAAGGAAGGATGTAAGAGCCTAAGCTTGGGGATTCCCGGGCATCCCAAGCTATTATCCAAGAATGAGCAACCAACTAAGCTTGGGGATGCCCCCAAGTGGCATCCCCACTTTCTTCCAACAACTATCGGTATTTTACTCAAGGCTATATTTTTATTCGTCACATGATATGTGTTTTTCTTGGAGCGCCTTGTATGATATGTGTCTTTGCTTGTTTAATTTTGTGTTTTAAGTCATCAATCCTTGCTGGACACACCTATTTGAGAGAGCCAAAATTATATCATGACTTGTTAGAATTGCTCTCTATGCTTCACTTAAATCTTTTATGAGCTAGGACTTGCTCTAGTGCTTCACTTATATCTTTTTGAGCACGGTGTGCTTTGTTATTTTTGAAGAAATTCTCTATTGCTTCACTTAGATTTATTTGAGAGTTAGTAAAATTTTGAATAAATTCTCTCTTGCTTCACTTAAATTATTTTGAGAGAAAGAAATTTTTTTATCCTCATGATCTTCACTTACATTTATTTGAGCTTATGAAAAGCAACTCATGAAAATTAGTCCCAAAGTGATGGATATCCAAGAAGGATAAAGTAAAAAGTTTTCATGAAGATCATTGGACAAAATAAATTTGATTCTTAGTAATATCTTTGAGATATGATGATGTGATATGTGAGTTATGTTGACGAGTAATTGTGCTCTAGTAAGAATATTGGTGTTAAGGTTTGTGATTCCCTAAGCATGCACGAAAGTCAATAATCATGCAATGAAAATTATATCCTACTTGTGGTGCATTATATTGGGGAACATAGTAATTTCAAAAAAATCCTACAATCACGCAAGATCTATCTAGGTGATGCATAGCAACGAGCGGGGAGAGTGTGTCCATGTACCCTCGTAGACCGAAAGTGAAAGCATTTAGTAACGCGGTTGATGTAGTCGAACGTCTTCGCGATCCAAGTACCGAACGTACTGCACCTCCGTGTTCAACACATGTTCAACTCGATGGCGTCCCTCGTACTCTTGATCCAGTTGAGGCCGAGGGAGATTTCCGTCAGCATGACGGCGTGGCGACGGTGATGGTGAAGTTACCGGCGCAGGGCTTCGCCTAAGCACTACGATGATATTACCGAGGTGTATAACTATGGAGGGGGGCATCGCACACGGCTAAAAGATCAACTTGTGTGTCTTGGGGTGCCCCCTTGGCCACGTATATAAAGGAGGGAGGAGGAGGAGGCTGGCCTAGGAGGGGTGCGCCTATAGGGGGAGTCCAACTAGGATTCTCAATCCTAGTTGGAGTCTCCTTCCTTTTCCAAGAGGGGAGAGAGGGAAGGAGTAGGAGAGGGAGAAGGAAAGAGAGAGAGGGGGGGGGGGGCGCCGCCCCCTTCCTAGTCCAATTCGGACTTGCCATGGGGGGCGCGTGGACACCCCTTGAGGCCCTTCTCTCCTTTCCCGTATGGCCCATTAAAGCCCACTACTTCCCTCGGCGAATTCTCGTAACTCTTTGGTACTCCAAAAAATACCAAAATCACTCGGAACCTTTCCGATGTCCGAATATAGCCTTCCAATATATCGATCTTTACCTCTCGACCATTTCGGGACTCCTCTTCATGTCCGTGATCTCATCCGGGACTCAGAACAAACTTCGGTTATCAAATCACATAACTCATAATACAAATCGTCATCGAACGTTAAGCATGTGGATCCTACGGGTTCGGGAACTATGTAGACATGACCGAGACTCATCTCCGGTCAATAACCAATAGCGGAACCCGGATGCTCATATTGGCTCCTACATATTCTACAAAGATCTTTATCGGTCAAACCGCATAACAACATACGTTGTTCCCTTTGTCATCAGTATATTACTTGCCCGAGATTCGATCGTCGGTATCCTCATACCTAGTTCAATCTCGTTGCCGGCAAGTCTCTTTACTCGTTCCGTAATGCATCATTTCGTGACTAACTCATTAGTCACATTGCTTGCAAGGCTTATAGTGATGTGCATTACTGAAAGGCCCCAGAGATACCTCTCCAATACACGGAGTGACAAATCCTAATCTCGATCTATGACAACTCAACAAACACCATCGGAGACACCTATAGAGCAACTTTATAATCACCCAGTTACGTTGTGACGTTTGATACCACACTAAGTGTTCCTCCGGTATTCGGGAGTTGCATAATCTCATAGTCCGAGGAACATGTATAAGTCAAGATGAAAGCAATAGCAATAAACTAAACGATCATAATGCTAAGCTAATGGATGGGTCTTGTCCATCACATCATTATCTAATGATGTGATGCCATTCATCAAATGACAACTCACATCTATGGCTAGGAAACTTAACCATCTTTGATTAACGAGCTAGTCAAGTAGAGGCATACTAGGGACACTCTGTTTGTCTATGTATTCACACATGTACTAAGTTTCCGGTTAATATAATTATAGCATGAATAATAAACATGTATCATGATATAAGGAAATATAAATAACAACTTTATTATTGCCTCTAGGGCATATTTCCTTCAGTCTCCCACTTGCACTAGAGTCAATAATCTAGTTCACATCACCATGTGATTTAACACGAATAGTTCACACCACCATGTGATTAACACCCATAGTTCACATCGCCATGTGACCAACACTCAAAGGGTTTACTAGAGTCAATAATCTAGTTCACATTGCTATGTGATTAACACCCAACAACATAAAGGTGTGATCATGTTTTGCTTGTGAGATAAGTTTTAGTCTACGGGTCTGCCACATTCAGATCCCTATGTATTTTTCAAATTTCTATGTCTACAATGCTCTGCACGGAGCTACTCTAGCTAAATGCTCCCACTTTCAATATGTATCCAGATCGAGACTCAGAGTCATCCAGATCGGTGTCAAAGCTTGCATCGAGGTAACTCTTTACAAAGAACTCTTTATCACCTCCATAACTGAGAAATATTTCCTTAGTGCTCTAAGGATAATTTTCACAAATGTCTAGTGATCTACTCCTAGATCATTATTGTACTCCCTTGCCAAACTCAAGATAGGGTATACAATAGGTCTGGTACATAGCATGGCATACTTTATAGAACCTATGGCTGAGGCATAGGGAATGACTTTCATTTTCTCTCTATCTTCTACTGTGGTCGGGCTTTGAGTCTTACTCAACTTCACACCTTGCAACACAGGAAAGAACTCTTTCTTTGATTGTTCCATTTTGAACTACTTCTAAAACTTGTCAAGGTATGTACTCATTGAAAAAACTTATCAAGCGTCTTGATCTATCTCTATATATATATCTTGATGCGCAATATGTAAGAAGCTTCACCGAGGTCTTTATTTGAAAAACTCCTTTCAAACACTCCTTTATGCTTTCCAAAAAATTATACATCATTTCTGATCAACAATATGTCATTCACATATAATTATCAGAAAGGCTGTAGTGCTCCCACTCACTTTCTTCTAAATACATGGTTCACCGCAAGTTTGTATAAAACTATATGCTTTGATCAACTCATCAAAGTGTATATTCCAACTCCGAGATGCTTGCACCAGTTAATAGATGGATTGCTGGAGCTTGCACTTTTTAGCACCTTTAGGATTGAAAAAACCTTATGGTTGCATCATATACACCTCTTCTTTATAAATCCATTAAGGAAGCGGTTTTGATATCCATTTTGCCAGATTTCATAAAATGCGGTAATTGAAGGAAATATGCCCTAGAGGCAATAATGAAGTTGTTATTTTATATTTCCTTATATCATGATAAATGTTTATTATTCATGCTAGAATTGTATTAACCGGAAACATAATACATGTGTGAATACATAGACAAACAGAGTGTCACTAGTATGCATCTACTTGACTAGCTCGTTGATCAAAGATGGTTATGTTTCCTAACCATGGACATGAGTTGTCATTTGATAAACGGGATCACATCATTAGGAGAATGATGTGATTGACTTGACCCATTCCGTTAGCTTAGCACTTGATCGTTTAGGTTTACTGTTATTGCCTTCTTCATGACTTGTACATGTTCCTATGACTATGAGATTATGCAATTCCCGATTACCGAAGGAACACTTTGTGTGCTACCAAACGTCACAATGTAACTGGGTGATTATAAAGGTGCTCTATAGGTGTCTCCGATGGTACTTGTTGAGTTGGCATAGATCGAGATTAGGATTTGTCACTCCGATTGCCGGAGAGGTATCTCTGGGCCCTCTCGGTAATGCACATCACTATAAACCTTGCAAGCAATGCAACTAATGAGTTAGTTGTGGGATGATGCATTACAAAACGAGTAAAGAGACTTGCCGGTAACGAGATTGAACTAGGTATTGAGATACCGATGATCGAATCTCGGGCAAGTAACATACCGATGACAAAGGGAACAACGTATGTTGTTATGCGGTTTGACCAAGAAAGATCTTTGTAGGATATGTAGGAACCAATATGAGCATCCAGGTTACGCTATTGGTTATTGACCGGAGACGTGTCTCGGTCATGTCTACATAGTGCTCGAACCCGTAGGGTCCGCACGCTTAAAGTTCTGTGACGGTATGTATTATGAGTTTTTGTGTTTTGATGTACCGATGGTAGTTTGGGTCCCGGATATGATCACGGACATGACGAGGAGTCTCGAAATGGTCGAGACGTAAAGATTGATATATTGGAAGGCTATATTTGGACATCAGAATGGTTTCGGGTGAAATCGGGATTTTTTTGCGGAGCACCGGGAGGTTACCGGAACCCCCCGGTAATTGTATGGGCCTTAATGGGCCATAGTGGAGAGAGAGAGAGGAGGCCAGGGCAGGCCGCACACCCCCTCCCCATATGGTCTGAATTGGACTAGGAGGGGGAGGCGCCCCACCTTTCCTTCCTCCTTCTCTCCTAGTCTAACTAGGGAAGGGGGAATTCTACTCCCCGTGGGAGTAGGACTCCTCCAGGGCGCACCATAGCTAGGCCGGCCCTCCCCCTCCTCCACTCCTTTATATACGTGGCCATGGGGCACCCCATATACACACAAGTTGATCATTGATCTCTCTCTTAGCCGTGTGCGGTGCCCCCCTCCACCATAATCCACCTCGGTCATATCGTAGCGGTGCTTAGGCGAAGACCTGCGTCGGTAACTTCATCAACACCGTCATCACGCCGTCGTGCTGACGAAGCTCTTCCCTGAAGCTCTACTGGATCATGAGTTCGCGGGACGTCACCGAGTTGAACGTGTGCTAAACGCGGAGGTGCCATACGTTCGGTACTGAGGATCGGTCGATCGTGAAGACGTACGACTACATCAACCGCGTTGTCATAATGCTTCTGCTTTCGGTCTACGAGGTACATTGACAACACTCTCCCCTCTCGTTTCTATACACCACCATGATCTTGTGTGTGCGTAGGATTTTTTTTGAAATTACTACATTCCCCAACAGTGGCATCCTAGCCAGGTTTATGCGTAGATGTTATATGCACGAGTAGAACACACATGAGTTGTGGGCGATACAAGTCATACTGCTTACCAGCATGTCATACTTTGGTTCGCCGGTATTGTTGGATGAAGCGGCCCGGACTGACATTACGCATACACTTACACGATACTGGTTCTACCGACGTGTTTCACACGCATGTGGCTGGCGGGTGTCAGTTTCTCCATCTTTAGTTGAATCGAGTGTGGCTACGCCCGGTCCTTGTGAAGGTTAAAACATCACTAACTTGACGAAATATCGTTGTGGTTTTGATGCATAAGTAAGAATGGTTCTTGCTCAACCCATAGCAGCCACGTAAAACTTGCAACAACAAAGTAGAGGACATCTAACTTGTTTTTGCAGGGCATGTTGTGATGTGATATGGTCAGGGCATGATGCTATATTTTATTGTATCAGATGATCATGTTTTGTAACCGAGTTATCGGCAACTCGCAGGAGCCATATGGTTGTCGCTTTATTGTATGCAATGTAATCGCCCTGTAATTGCTTTACTTTATCACTAAGCGGTAGCGATAGTCGTAGAAGCAATAGTTGGCGAGATGACAACAATGCTATGATGGAGATCAAGGTGTTGCGCTAGTGACGAAGGTGATCATGATGGTGCTTTGGAGATGGAGACCAAAGGCACAAGATGATGATGGCCATATCATATCACTTATATTGATTGCATGTGATGTTTATCTTTTATGCATCTTATTCTGCTTTGATTGACGGTAGCATTATAAGATGATCTCTCACTAAATTTCAAGGTACAAGTGTTCTCCCTAAGTATGCACCGTTGCCAAAGTTAGTCGTGCCGAGACACCACGTGATGATCTGGTGTGATAAGCTCTACGTTCATATACAATAGGTGCAAGCTAGTTTTGCACACACAGAAATACTCGGGTTAAACTTGGCGACCTAGCATATGCAGATATGGCCTCGGAACACTAAGACCTAAAGGTCAAGCGTGAATCATGTAGTAGATATGATCAACATAGTGATGTTCACCATTGAAAACTACTCCATCTCACGTGATGATCGGACATGGTTTAGTTGATATGGATCACGTGATCACTTAGATGATTAGAGGGATGTCTATCTAAGTGGGAGTTCTTAAGTAATATGATTAATTGAACTTTAAATTTATCATGAACTTAGCCTGGTAGTATTAGCATATCTATGTTGTAGATTAATAGCTCACGTTTAGCTCCCCCGTTTTATTTTTGATATGTTCCTAGAGAAAACTAAGTTGAAAGATGTTAGTAGCAATGATGCGGATTGGATCTGTGATTTGAGGATTATCCTCATTGCTGCACAGAAGAATTATGTCCTTGATGCACCGCTAGGTGACAGACCGATTGCAGGAGAAGATGCAGACGTTATGAACGATTGGCAAGCTCGATATGATGACTACTTGATAGTTTAGTGCACCATGCTTTACGACTTAGAATCGGGGATTCAAAGACGTTTTGAACGCCACAGAGCATATGAGATGTTCCAAGAGTTGAAATCAGTATTTCAGACTCATGCCCATGTCGAAAGGTATGAGACCTTTGACAAGCACTTTGCCTATAACATGGAGGAGAATTGCTCAGCTAGTTAGCATGTGCTCAGAATGTCTGAGTACTACAATCACTTGAATCAAGTGGGAGTTAATCTTCCAGATAAGATAGTGATTGGTAGAGTTCTCTAGTCACTATCACCAAGTTACTAGAACTTCGTGACGAACTATAATATGCAAGTGATAAAGAAAACGATTCCCAAGATCTTCGTGATGCTGAAATCAACGAAGGTAGAAATCAAGAAAAGCATCAAGTGTTGATGGTTGACAAGACCACTAGTTTCAAGAAAAGGGCAAAGGGTAGAAAGTGAACTTCAAGAAGAATGACAAGCAATTTATTGCTCAAGTGAAGAAGCCCCAAGTCTGGACCTAAGCCTGAGAGTACGTGCTTCTACTACAAAGGGACTGCTCACTGGAAGCAGAACTGCCCCAAGTATTTAGCGGATAAGAAGGATGGCAAAGTGAATGAAGGTATATTTGCTATACATGTTATTGATGTGTACTTTACTAGTGTTTATAGCAACCCCTCAGTATTTGATACTAGTTCAGTTGCTAAGATTAGTAACTTGAAACGGGAGTTGCAGAATGAACAGAGACTAGTTGAGGGTAATGTGATGATGTGTGTTGGAAGTGGTTCCAAGATTGATATGATCATCATCGCACACTCCCTATACTTTCGGGATTAGTGTTGAACCTAAATAAATGTTATTTGGTGTTTGCATTAAGCATGTATATGATTTGATCATGTTTATTGCAATACGGTTATTCATTTAAGTTAGAGAATAATTGTTGTTTTGTTTACATGAATAAAACCTTCTATGGTCATACACCCAATGAAAATGGTTTGTTGGATCTCGATCGTAGTGATACACATATTCATAATATTGAAGCCAAAAGATGCAAAGTTAATAATGATAGTGCAACTTATTTGTGGCACTGCCGTTTAGGTCATATTGGTGTAAAGCACATGAAGAAACTCCATGCTGATGGGATTTTGGAATCACTTGATTATGAATCACTTGATGCTTGCGAACCATGCCTTATGGGCAAGATGACTAAGACTCCGTTCTTCGGAACAATGGAGCGAGCAACTGACTTATTGGAAATAATACATACTAATGTATGCGATCCGATGAGTGTTGAGGCTCGCGGAGGGTATCATTATTTTCTCACCTTCACTGATGATTTGAGCAGATATGGGTATATCTATTTAATGAAACATAAGTCTGAAACATTTGAAAAGTTCAAAGAATTTTAGAGTGAAGTGGAAAATCATCGTAACAAGAAAATAAAGTTTCTACGATCAGATCATGGAGGAGAATATTTGAGTTACGAGTTTGGTCTTCATTTGAAACAATGCGGAATAGTTTCGCAACTCACGCCACCTAGAACACCATAGCGTAATGGTGTGTCCGAAGATCGTCACCGTACTTTATTAGATATGGTGCAATCTATGATGTCTCTTACCGATTTATCACTATCGTTTTGGGGTTATGCATTAGAGACAGCTGCATTCACATTAAATAGGGCACCATCTAAATCCGTTGAGAAGACACTATATGAACTGTGGTTTGGCAAGAAACCAAAGTTATTGTTTCTTAAAGTTTGGGGTTGGGATGCTTATGTGAAAAAGTTTCATCCTGATAATCTCAAACCCAAATCGGAGAAATCTATCTTCATAGAATACCCAAAGGAGACAGTTGGGTACAACTTCTATCACAGATCCGAAGGCAAGACATTCGTTACTAGGAATGGATCCTTTCTAGAGAAGGAGTTTCTCTCGAAAGAAGTGAGTGGGAGGAAAGTAGAACTTGATGAGGTAACTGTACTTGCTCCCTTATTGGAAAGTAGTTCATCACAAAAATCTGTTCCTGTGACTCCTACACCAATTAGTGAGGAAGATAATGATGATGATCATGTAACTTCAGATCAAGTTACTACCGAACCTCGTAGGTCAACCAGAGTGAGATCCGCACCAGAGTGGTACGGTAATCCTGTTCTGGAGGTCATGTTACTTGACCATGACGAACCTAAAGGTGCTAACAAAATGTGCAACGATCCATCTATGGATTGGTGCAAGCATCTCAGAGTTGGAATATACGCTTTGATGAGTTGATCAAATCATATAGGTTTATATAGACTTGCGGTGAAGCCTTTATTTACAAGAAAGTGAGTGGGAGCACTACAACATTTCTGGTAAGTATATGTGAATGACATATTGTTGATCGGAAATAATGTAGAATTTTTTGAAAGCATAAAGGAGTATTTGAAAGGAGTTCTTCAAAGAAAGACCTCGGTGAAGCTGCTTACATATTGAGCATCAAGATCTATAGAGATAGATCAAGACGCTTGATAAGTTTTTTTTCAGTGAGTACATACCTTGACAAGATTTTGAAGTAGTTCAAAATGGAATAGTCAAAGAAAGAGTTCTTGCCTATGTTACAAGGTGTAAAATTGAGTAAGACTCAAAGCCCGACTACATCAGAAGATAGAAAGAAAATGAAATTCATTCCCTATGCCTCAGCCATAGGTTCTATAAAGTATGCCATGCTGTGTACCAGATATAATGTATACCCTACACTGAGTTTGGCAAGGGAGTACAATAGTGATCTAGGAGTAGATCACTGAACAACGGTCAAAATTATCCTTAGTGGAATAAGGATATGTTTCTCGATTATGGAGGTGACAAAAGGTTCGTCGTAAAGGGTTACGTCGATGCAAGTTTTGACACTGATCAAGATGAATCTAAGTCTCAATCTGGATACATATTGAAAGTGGGAGCAATTAGCTAAAGTAGCTCCGTGCAGAGCATTGTAGACATAGAAATTTGCAAAATACATACAGATCCGAATTTGGCAGACCCGTTGACTAAACTTCTCGCACAAGAAAAACATGATCACACCTTAGTACTCTTTGGGTGTTAATCACATGGCATTGTGAACTAGATTACTGACTCTAGTAAACCCTTTTGGTGTTGGCCACATGGCGATGTGAACTATGGATATTAATCACATGGTGATGTGAACTATTGGTGTTAAATCACATGGCGATGTGAACTAGATTATTGACTCTAGTGCAAGTGGGAGACCGAAGGAAATATGCCCTAGAGGCAATAATAAAGTTGTTATTTTATATTTCCTTATATCATGATAAATGTTTATTATTCATGCTAGAATTGTATTAACTAGAAACATAATACATGTGTGAATACATAGACAAGCAGAGTGTCACTAGTATGCCTCTACTTGACTAGCTTGTTGAGCAAAGATGGTTATGTTTCCTAACCATGGACATGAGTTGTCATTTGATAAACATGATCACATCATTAGGAGAATGATGTGATTGACTTGACCCATTCCGTTAGCTTAGCACTTGATCATTTTAGTTTACTGCTATTGCTTTCTTCATGACTTATACATGTTCCTATGACTATGAGATTATGCAACTCCCGATTACCGGAGGAACACTTTGTGTGCTACCAAACGTCACAACATAACTGGGTGATTATAAAGGTGTTCTATAGGTGTCTCCGATGGTACTTGTCGAGTTGGCATAGATCAAGATTAGGATTTTTGTCACTCCGATTGTCGGAGAGGTATCTCTAGGCCCTCTCGGTAATGCACATCACTATAAGCCTTGAAAGCAATGCAACTAATGAGTTTGTTGTGGATGATGCATTATAGAACGAGTAAAGAGACTTGCCAATAACGAGATTGAACTAGGTATTGAGATACCGACGATCGAATCTCGGGCAAGTAACATACCGATGACAAAGGGAACAACGTATGATGTTATGCGGTTTGACCGATAAAGATCTTTGTGGAATATGTAGGAACCAATATGAGCATCCAGGTTCCGCTATTGGTTATTGACCGGAGACGTGTCTCGGTTATGTCTACATAGTTCTCGAACCCGTAGGGTCCGCACGCTTAAAGTTCTGTGACGATCGGTATTATGAGTTTTTGTGTTTTGATGTATAGAAGGTAGTTTGTAGTCTCGGATATGATCATGGACATGATGAGGAGTCTTGAAATGGTTGAGATGTAAAGATCGATATATTGTAAGGCTATATTTGGACATGGGAATGGTTCTGGGTAAAATCGGGATTTTTTCGGAGCACCGGGAGGTTACCGGAACCCCCCGATAATTGTATGGGCCTTAATGGGCCATAGTGGAGAGAGAGAGAGGAGGCCGGGGCAGGTCGCGCGCGCCCTCCCCCTCTGGTACGAATTGGACTAGGAGGGGGGCGCCCCCCTTTCCTTCCTCCCTCTCTCCCCCTTCCTTCTCTCCTAGTCCAACTAGGGAAGGGGGGGGGTGTGGAATCCTACTCCCGGTGGGAGTAGGACTCCTCCACTACAAAAAAAGACACTTCCGTGATGATACATGTTTGTCACAGTAGGTCACGTTTTCTGTCATGCATGTACATTCATGACAGAATCAAGATAGTCATAGCAGTTCTGTCATAGAAGTGTTCCATGACATTACAAAAATTATCACCGCGGAAGTGTCCACTTCCATGACGATAAATCGTGCGTCACAGAAGTGCTTTCGTCAAGGGTGACCGACACTTGGCATCCACCGTAATGGAATGACGTTAAGATATCGGCTCTGGTCTTGGATCCGTTAACCTGTTAACAGCCCCGACCAATGAGGATTTTCCACGTGTAAAATCATCATTAGCTGGAGGAAACATGTGTCGGCTCACCGTTGGGACAGATGTCATCCACTCATTGGACGCAAGGCGCCTATGATATGTCGACACGTGGCACTTCCCAACAGAGGCCCATTCCTGTGAAAAGACTGGCCCGTTTGACTTGGTCAAAAGGTGGCGGGCCGGCCCACGGAAAGCCTGTTAACGGCATGTTCGCATAAAGCCCACTTACAGCCCGCTAACTCACGGCCCGTTACGACCTAACGGAATTAGGCCCAGTAGCGTCATCTGGGACGTCCAATATGATTCCAGCCCATTGTAACTTCCGGCCCATGTATGGCCCATGACGTATTTCGGCCCATATGAGTCCCTTTGTAACTCTTGGCCCATTAATGGTCCGTGGTGAAACCGGCCCGTAATGAACAGTGTATCGCTTTATACCCGTTAGCGGCCCATTATTCCATTGGGCCGTTTCCAGCCCGTGTTACCTTTCGGCCTTCTCAGGGCCCATTTATTCTTGGGCTCATTTCCAGCATTCGGTTACTTACAGCCCGTTACTGGCGTTTTCTGCTTGTGGGCCAAATTTCGCACGTGGATACAGCCGGCCCGTTTGTGGCCCATTAATCTGTTGGGCCATTTTCATAGCATCATCAAATAGGGCCTATTAACGGCCCGTTATGGTCAGCCCATAAAACGTATGATTTCCACTCTAGCCAGTTTACGGCCCCTTATATGGCTCGTATAAGGCCCATAGATGAGACGTCCCATAGAAAGCCCATGGATCCTATGGGACGTAGAAGGCCCATTTATCCGATGGCCCATAGAAGGCCCATGGATCCGACGGCCCTTAGAAGGCCCATGGATCCGACAGACGATAGAAGGCCCATGGATCGTATGGCCAGTGGAGGGCCATGTTCACTACAACGTTTGGGCGAGTTGGCCCCCGTTTGAACGATATAGCATATTCAAAGAATTATCGTACTCTATACTATCACCTCTAAAAAATACACTATAAAATAAAGAGACTAAGGCATAGAAACGTAGAATAATCCTACACTATACAATAAAGAAATTACAGCCGATTATACCCACTGGGCATTATGGTTTGGCACCAGTGATAATAAAGCATACACAAACATCAAATTACATACACTGGGCAAATACAACTCATACATCATGGACGCGCATCAACATAACTTACCATTTGAACTATAATCTCTTCAGAAAATAGGATTGGCCGGATTTAGATAGCACAAATTTCAGTCTTCAAAATCTCCAATTCCTTTGTTGTTACCTCAGTGTCTTGTTTCATTTTTTGAGTCCTGCATCTAATACCTGCATGTCCAGTCTCAACTTGTTGATTGTACATTGAGAATCATGTACACGTTATCTTGCCACCTCTAGTTGATGCTCGAGAACATCAGCACATTCCAATTCCAATCCATAATCATTCGGCAACAACCATGCCTCACTGCTCGTAGATCTTTGTGTTGATGTCAGTTCATCCTGAAAATGTTTTTGTAAGTACACATGACTAGGGAAAAAATGTAGTTACAACAGTGAAGCGAGCAAGACAGACTATTTTGTACATGGCAAAACAGGACTAACAATAATGTTACACGTCATGAAGCATAAGCAGGTGATATTTCAAAAATTATAAAAGAGGTAGTCTGTGCAGCCTGCATACAGAAATCTCTCTTAGCTCACCAGAGGAGCATGATGTTGGGGCCCAATCCAAAACACAGACAAGTTACAAATTTAGACAGCATGTTGCATAGAAGTAAGCAAGCAGTTGACCATTTTGTAGCTCAATTAAAGTCTTAGGGAGCAGAATGAACAACAGAGGGTTTCATACAAACATACTACAGCAATCATAATAAACTAGATTGTGAGCCTCATGCAATAATAGTTGGTTAATAGACTTCGAAGCTTCAGGCACACTTCGGCAGAGTAATTAAATGGTAAGGCCTTTAATTATGTCAACTAATAGTTATACAAGTACCCAACATCAGGCATCATTCTTTGGGCATCTCATTAACTGAGGACAAATAAAGCAATTGAAAAGAGCAAATTAACTATGCTTGAAACAAAAAAGGAATTAAGCTGTTGAGTTGGATACAGTGACTTACCTTAATAGGTTGAAGAGGCTCAGCGCAGCTCCTACTTCTCTTGCAAGGCTCCTTCCTAACATCTTGTACTTGGAAATCCTCAATCTTATCTTCACTGCACCCCCTCTGCAAGGTGACACAAACTAGTTACTCGTCTCCTTGGAAGATAAATATGCATACTTTCCAGTCTGTGAACACAAAAGGATGAGATTATAACAAAACAACAACACATAATGAAACATGCCGCATCTCTTGCACTTGCACACAATGAAATGAGCATTTACTATGTCTGCACTATGTAAAAACTAGGCAGACCTTCGAACTGGATCTCCAGGTACTCTTGGAGAGCCTACTTTAGTGTACAGCCAAACCTTTATGTCACCTATGAGTTAGAAAATGCCCCACTACAGCAGCCCTTAGTGTTTAAATTGTTGACAAGCTCTATTAGAGTGTTAGGTCAAGAACATCAAGTAATCAAAGCAAACAGTCCTAGTATGGCTGGCTAATGCAAACAAGCAACTGAACAAATGTGTGAGCAAATCTTACATATCAAGAAAAGAAGCAAAGAAGGAGGCTTAAAGACCATCACTTGACTGACCAGATTTAAGGGGCATTTAAACATCATGTGCAACGTATGAACGCGAGTAGAACCTCACTAAAAATTGAAGGGAAGGGGAATAGTGAAATGATTCTGTTGTCTACCTATATTACACTCAAAATGCAACTGCTCACGCCCGCGTCACACCTCACCCTCAAGTAAAACAAACACACAAGTGTTCATTGCCATGCCCGCTTGCATGTCCTCTCCCCTTTCCCTCTACCTCGATCCCCTGCCTGCAGCACTAGGGTTCCTCCAGCGAGCCGTCGCCATTGGTCCCATCTGGCCTGGTCCTCGACGATGCTATGTCCAGCTAGGCTACATGGCCGGCGGGTAGGGGTAAATCTCCCTGGCTGCTCCTCCCTCTGGCGCCGCCCCTCATTCTCATGGTCTCCAGCAGCTGCTCCACTATGGGTTGTCCAACGCACTACTCCGGCATGCACTGCACAACTACGGCTGATGCACACTGCATCAGAAGGCACCTTATTCCCCCTCCCCACCTCCCAGGCCGTGGCCTTGAGGTGCTGTTGAAGGATGATCTCAACCTACAAGGTGAGGATCTCCTCTGATTTTTTGCCAAATTTTCATTCTAATCCTATACGATGCTATGAGCTGCTTCTGCTGCTGCTATATGATGCATTGCTATGAGCTGCTCCTGCTGCTGCTATATGATGAATTTCTATGAGCTGCTGCTGCTATATGATGAATTGCTATGAGCTGCTGCTGCTGCTGCTATATGATGAATTGCTATGAGCTGATGCTGCTGCTATATGATGAGTTGCCATAAGCTGCTGCTGTATGATGAATTGCTATGACCTACTCCTGCCAATGCTATATGATGAATTGCTATGAGTTGCTCCTGCTGCTGCTATATGATGAATTGCTATGATCTGCTCCTGCTGCTGCTATATGATGAATTGCTATGAGCTGCTCCTGCTGCTGCTATATGATGAATTGCTATGAGCTGCTCCTGCTACTGCTATACGATGAATTGCTATGAGCTACTGCTGGTATATGGTGAATTGCACACTGCTGCTCCTGCTGTATGATGAGTTGCTATGAGCCGCTGCTGCTGCTATATGATGCTTTCAGGTGGTGCTGCTATATGATAATAACCAGCCACTTGGACCCTCGAATTTCAATAAATAATTGTTCTTCATTTAAATGTGGGTCATGCGTTCTTCGTTTAAATTAGGCAATGGTATCTCTATGGAAAACATTGACCAAAGTAGATTGTGCCAAGTAGATGGTATCTTTGTATTTGCATTTTGAGTAAATAGTGATGGTCTGTTTTCCTATCATATTAATTACTGCACTGGGTTCAATTTGTATGTTTGCAAATCAAATTAATTTTCATATGGGCAGCAAAATGAAAAAATATAATGCAATCTACACTTTTCACTCGTCATAGTAAAGATAAGCTGAAAACGGAATGAAAAGAACTGGTTGGGTTATTACATGGAGCTTATATTCATAGGTGCTTATTTGTTAGGATAACTCATAATAACTGTCCCTAAGAAACTTGGCCAATAGAACTGACATACAAATAACATGTCACGATGATTGCAATGGAGGAGTGACGTACCATATCACACTGTATAGGCTCACCGCTGGCTCTTCTTTTTTTGTGATGTTCCATGAAATTGCCACATACATCTTGTACTTTTTCATTGTGTAACCCTATCTACAAGTTGACACGGCTAATTTCAAACATCTCTACTTGATAATACATTGCATATCCCTTGCACATATTTAAACCACCAATTAATGATTGTGTGTGTAGCATAAACTAGCCATGACTCTGTGTGCTAGACTAGTAGGCACTCTAAGGGAGCCTAATGTAGTGCACTGGAATTCCTATATGCCACCTATGATTTTGTGTAATGTACTGCCTCTGTTCCTTAATATATGTCTATGTAGAGATTCCAGTATGGACCACATACAAATGTATATAGATGCATTTACGAGTGTAGATTCACTCATTTTACTCCGTATGTAGCCTATTGTGGAATCTCTAGAAAGACTTATATTTAGGAAGGGAGGTACGAGGTAGTATCATGTATGACATCTACATATCTAATTTAGCAGCGAGTAGTAGAAATCATTGTCTCCACAAAGGGATTACTGGTTGAAAATCCTAGCAAAGCACGCTGGCAGGCACAAAACAATACAAGAGAGAGAGACACGCTTACAAGATCATAGCAATGCCTCGGTCCAGGATCTTGGTTGGCCAAGCTGTTAGATCCAGAAGAAACATCGTCCTTGTAGTTTTTGCCAGCTGCATAACAGGTAACAGCGACCTGTTAGTATATTTGAAGTACATCGGGCAGGTGATGCTGGACGGGTTTAAAGGTGACAAGTACCTAGGTCGTGGCGGGTGCTTGGCATCTTGCCAGACGGTGAGAATCAGGTTAGAAACGTCAAGGGTGATGACGTTGCGCTGGCTGTCGGGGTCCGGTAAGGAGATCTAAAACCGTCGAGTAGGGTGTTTGTGGAGCGGCTCCGGTAGGGTGGACTACGGTGTGGGTGAAACGGATCTGTGGTCGTGGACGAGGGCGTAGGTGGAGCTGCTCTGGTGGTTGGGTTAAGGATGGTGTCGACGATGCGGATCTGAGGTCGTGGACGGGGCGTCAGAAGCTGCTCCGGTAGGTTGGATGAGGGTGCGAGGAAGCAGATCTGAGGCCTTGGACTTGTGAGTTGGCAAAGCGGCCTCGGTAGTGTTGAAAATGGTATAGGCGAAGCTACTCCGGTGGGGTTGACGATGGTGTCGGCGAAGCGGCTCTGGTAGGGTTGAGGAAGGTGTCGGCGAAGAGGATCAGAGGCCGTCGATGGGGGCGTCGGTAGGGCGGCTCCGGGGGGTGTGGACGAAGCGTCTCCGGCGGGGAGTACGAATGAGCCACTGCAGATGCGCTGCGGTTGACGAGAGTACCAGTGAAGCAGATCCAGCGCCGTGGACAAGGCCGACACTGAATGGGCTGTGGTACAAAGGTGGATGAGCAGTCTACTTGTTTCTATGGGAGGTGGGAGGGGTAGATGCGGCCGCAGAAGCAGATCCGGCGAGGTGGATGATACGTCCATTTTGTATCATGCTTTTAGATCAATATTTATTGCATTATGAGCTGTTATCACACATTTTATCTCAATACTTATGGCTATTCTCCCTTATTTTACAAGGTTTACCATGAAGAGGGGGGATGCCGGCAGCTGGAATTCTTGCTGGAAAAGGAGCAAACATTGGAAACCTATTCTGCACTACTCCAAAAGTCCTGAAACTCCACGAAACATGTTATTGGATTTAATAAGAATTATTGAGCGAAAGAAATACATCAGGGGCCCACACCCTGGCGAGGATGGTGGGGGGGTGCGCCCACCCCTACTGGGCGCGCCCCTGTCTCCCGGGCCCCCTGGTGCCCCCCCAGTGTCCATCTTCTGCTATATGAGGGCTTTTACCCTGGAAAAATCGTGGGCAAGCTTACGGGAGGCAACTCCCCCTCCACGAGGCGGAACCTTGGCGGAACCAATCTAGAGCTCCGGCAACGCTGTTCTGCCGGGGAAACTTCCCTCCGGGAGGGGGAAATCATCACCATCGTCATCACCAATGATCCTCTCATCGGGAGGGGGTCAATCTCCATCAACATCTTCACCAGCACCATCTCCTCTCAAAACCCTAGTTCATCTCTTGTATCCAAACCACAAATTGGTACCTGTGGGTTGCTAGTAGTGTTGATTACTCCTTGTAGTTGATGCTAATTGGTTTACTTGGTGGAACATCATATGTTCAGATCCTTTATGCATATTATTACTCCTCAGATTATGAACATGAATATGCTTTGTGAGTAGTTACGTTTGTTCCTGAGGACATGGGTGAAGTCTTGCTATTAGTAGTCATGTGAATTTGGTATTCGTTCGATATTTTGATGAGATGTATGTTGTCTTTTCCTCTAGTGGTGTTATGTGAACGTCGACTACATGACACTTCACCATTATTTGGGCCTAGAGGAAGGCATTGGGAAGTAATAAATAGATGATGGGTTGCTATAGTGACAGAAGCTTAAAACCTAGTTTATGCGTTGCTTCGTTAGGGGCTGATTTGGATCCATATGTTTAATGCTGTGGTTAGGTTTACCTTAATACTTCTTTGCAGTTGCAGACGCTTGCAATAGGGGTTAATCATAAGTGGGATGCTTGTCCAAGTAAGGGCAGTACCCAAGCACCGGTCCACCCACATATCAAATCATCAAAGTACCAAACGCGAATCATATGAACGTGATGAAAACTAGCTTGACGGTAATTTCCATGTGTCCTCGGGAGCTCCTTTCTCATTATAAGAAATTGTCTAGGCTTATCCTTTGCTATATAAAGGATTGGGCCACCTTGCTGCACTTTATTTACTTTCATTGCTTGTTACTCGTTACAATTTATCTTATCGCAAAACTATCTATTACCTACAATTTCAGTGCTTGCAGAGAAAACCTTACTGAAAACCGCTTATCATTTCCTTCTGCTCCTCGTTGGGTTCGACACTCTTACTTATCGAAAGGACTACGGTAGATCCCCTACACTTGTGGGTCATCAAGACTCTTTTCTGGCGCCGTTGCCAGGGAGTGTAGCGCTTTTGGTGAGTGGAACTTGGTAAGGAAACATTTATATAGTGTGCTGAAATTTTCTATTACTTGTCACTATGGAAACTAATCCTTTGAGGGGCTTGTTCGGGGTATCTTCACCCCGACCAGAAGAGCAAAGATTTGCTCCTCAACCTACTGAACTTTTTGAAAATATTTACTTTGAGATTCCTTCGGGTATGATAGAGAAACTGCTAGCTAATCCATTTACAGGAGATGGAACATTGCATCCCGATTTACACCTTATCTTTGTGGATGAAGTTTGTGGATTATTTAAGCTTGCAGGTATTCCCGATGATGTTGTCAAAAGGAAGGTCTTCCCTTTATCTTTGAAGGGAGATGCATTGACATGGTATAGGCTATGTGATGATACGAGATCTTGGAATTATAAATGATTGAAGTCGGGATTTCACCAGAAGTTCTATCCTATGCATCTTGTTCATCGTTACATATATAATTTCTGGCCTCGCGAAGGAGAAAACATCGCTCAAGCTAAGGGGAGGCTTAAGTCAATGTTATATTCATGCCCCAATCATGAGCTCTCCGGGGAAATGATTATTCAAAATTTTTATGCTCGGCTTTCTCTTAATGATCGCAACCTGCTCGATACTCCCTGTGCTGGTTCTTATATGCTGAAGACTATTGATTTCAAATGGGACTTATTGGAAAGAATTAAATGCAACTCTGAAGATTGGGGTTCCAACGATGGTAAGGAGTCAGGTATGACACCTAAGTTCGATTGTGTTAAATCTTTTATGGATACCGATGCTTTTCATGGATTTAGCGCTAAATATGGACTTGACTCTGAGATAGTAGCTTCTTTCCGTGAAACTTCTGCTACTCACGTTGATCTCCCTAAAGAGAAGTGGTCTAAATATAATCCTCCCGTTGAAGTGAAAGTAGTTGCACCTATTACATTTGAAGAAAAGACTATCACCTATAGTGATCCTATTGTTCCCACTACTTATGTTGAGAAACCTCATTTTCCTATTAGGATAAAGGATCATGTGAAAACTTCAATTGTTGTTCTTAAGAGTAATACTAGGACTTATACACCTCCTGAGCAAATCAAAGTTGAACCTAGTATTGCTATGGTTAAAGATCTCCTGGATGATGATTTAGATGGGCATGTTATTTATTTCTGTGGTGAGACTACTAATATTGCTAGACCAGATACTAAGACACATAGACTTGTCGTAGGAATGCCTGTTATTTCTGTTAAAATAGGAGATCATTGTTATCATGGCTTATGTGATATGGGTGCTAGTGCTAGTACAATACCCTATGAATTATATAAAGAAATTATGCACGAAATTGCACCCGTTGAATTAGAAGACATTGATGTTACTATTAAGCTTGCTAATAGGGATACCATTAAGCCATTTGGGATTGTTAGAGACGTTGAAGTCTTGTGTGGGAAGGTTAAATATCCTGCTGATTTTCTTGTTCTTGGTTCCCCACAAGATGACTTTTGTCCCATTATTTTTGGTAGACCCTTCTTGAATACTGTTAAAGCTAAGATTGACTGTGAAAAGGATATTGTTGAAATTGGCTTGGGGGATATGAAACAAGAGTTTAATTTTGCTAAATTCCATAGACAACCCCGTGATAAAGAATTACCTAGTAAAGATGAAATAATTGGTCTTGCTTCTATTGTCGTGCCTCCTACTGATCCGTTAGAACAATATTTGCTAGACCATGAAAATGATATGTTTATGAAGGAAAGAAGGGAAATAGATGAAGTGTTCCTTAAACAAGAACCTTTGTTGAAACATAACCTTCCTGTTGAAATTCTTGGGGATCCCCCTCCACCCAAGGGCGGTCCCGTGTTTGAACTCAAACCATTACCTGATAATCTTAAGTATGCTTATCTTGATGAAAGGAAAATATATCCTGTTATTATTAGCGCTAACCTTTCAGAGAAAGAAGAAGAAAGATTATTGAAAACTCTGAAGAAGAATCGCGCTGCTATTGGATACACTCTGGATGATCTTAAGGGCATTAGTCCCACCTTATGCCAACAGAAAATTAAATTGGAGGAAGGTGCCAAACCGGTTAGAGATCCTCAACGACGATTGAATCCCAAGATGAAAGAAGTGGTAATAAAGGAGATACTAAAGCTCCTTGAGGTAGGTATAATTTATCCCGTTGCTGATAGTGAATGGGTAAGTCCTGTCCATTGTGTTCCTAAAAAGGGAGATTTTACTGTCGTTCCTAATGATAAAGATGAATTGATCCCGAAAAGAATTATTACAGGTTATAGGATGGTAATTGATTTCCGTAAATTAAATAAAGCTACTAAGAAAGATCATTACCCTTTACCTTTTATTGATCAAATGCTAGAAAGACTATCCAAACACACACATTTCTGCTTTCTAGATGGTTATTCTGGTATCTCTCAAATACCTGTGTCAGCGGGGGATCAATCAAAAACTACTTTACTTGCCCTTTCGGTACTTTTGCTTATAGACGTATGCCTTTTGGTTTATGTAATGCACCTGCTACCTTTCAAAGATGCATGATGGCTATATTCTCTAATTTTTGTGAATAGATTTGTTAGGTATTCATGGATGACTTCTCCGTCTATGGATCCTCTTTTGATGATTGTTTAAGCAACCTTGATCGAGTTTTGCAGAGATGTGAAGACACTAGTCTCGTCCTGAATTGGGAAAAGTGTCACTTTATGGTTAATGAAGGCATTGTCTTGGGGCATAAGATTTCAGAGAGAGGTATTGAAGTTGACAAAGCCAAAGTTGATGCTATTGAAAAGATGCCATGTCCCAAGGACATAAAAGGTATAAGAAGTTTCCTTGGTCATGCCGGTTTTTATAGGAGGTTCATTAAGGACTTTTCTAAGATCTCTAGGCCTCTGACTAATTTATTGAAAAAAGATATTCCTCTTGTCTTTGATGATGATTATGTAGAAGCATTTGAAATACTTAAGAAAGCTTTGATCACTGCACCTATTGTTCAGCCACCTAATTGGAATTTACCTTTTGAAATTATGTGTGATGCTAGTGATTATGCTGTAGGTGATGTTCTAGGGCAAAGAGTTGATAAGAAATTGAATGTTATCCAGTATGCTAGTAAGACTCTTGATACTGCCCAGAGAAATTATGCTACTACTGAAAAATAATTCTTAGCAGTTGTGTTTGCATGTGATAAGCTTAGACCTTATATTGTTGATTCCAAAGTTACTATTCACACTAATCATGCTGCTATTAAATATCTTATGGAAAATAAAGACGATAAGCCTAGACTCATTAGATGGGTTCTCCTGCTCCAAGAATTTGATTTGCATATTATTGATAGAAAGGGAGTTGAGAACCCCATTGCAGACAACTTATCTAGGTTAGAGAATGTTCTTGATGACCCACTGCCTATTGATGATAGCTTTCTTGATGAACAATTAGCGGTCATTAATGCTTCTCATACTGCTCCCTAGTATGCTGATTATGCTAATTATATTGTTGCTAAATTTATACCTCCTAGTTTCACATACCAGCAAAAGAAAAAGTTCTTTTATGATTTAAGACATTACTTCTGGGTTGACCCACACCTTTTATAAAGAAGGAGTATATGGTGTTATTAGACGTTGTGTGCCTGAGCATGAACAAGAACAGATCCTACGCAAGTGTCACTCCGAATCATATGGAGGACACCACGCTGGAGATAGAACTGCACACAAGGTACTGCAATCTGGTTTTTATTGGCCTACTCTCTTCAAAGATGCTCGTAAGTTTGTCTTATCTTGTGATGAATGTCAAAGAATTGGTAATATTAGTAGACGTCAAGAAATGCCTATGAATTACTCTCTTGTTATTGAACCATTTTATGTTTGGGGCTCTGATTATATGGGACCTTTTCCTGCCTCTAATGGTTATACACATATTTTAGTTGTTGTTGATTACGTTACTAAGTGGGTAGAAGGTATTCCAACTAGTAGTGCTGATCATAACACCTCTATTAAAATGCTTAAAGAAGTTATTTTTCCGAGGTTTGGAGTCCCTAGATATCTTATGTCTGATGGTGGTTCACATTTTATTCATGGTGCTTTCCGTAAGATGCTTGCTAAGTATGATGTTAATCATAGAATCGCATCTCCTTATCATCCGCAGTCTAGTGGTCAAGTAGAGTTGAGCAATAGAGAGCTCAAATTAATTTTGCAAAAGACTGTCAATAGATCTAGAAAGAATTGGTCCAACAAACGTGATGATGCGTTACGGGCCTATAGAACTGCATACAAAAATCCTATGGGTATGTCTTCTTATAAGATGGTTTATAGAAAAGTTGTCATTTACCTCTAGAACTTGAACATAAAGCATATTGGGCTATTAAAGAGCTCAACTATGACTTCAAACTTGCCGGTGAGAAGAGGTTGTTTGATATTAGCTCACTTGATAAATGGAGAATCCAAGCCTATGAGAATGCCAAGCTATTCAAAGAAAAAGTCAAACGCTGGCATGACAAAAGGATACAAAAGCGTGAGTTTAACGTAGGAGATTATGTGTTATTATTCAACTCTCGTTTAAGATTTTTTGCAGGAAAACTTCTCTCTAAATGGGAAGGTCCTTACGTTATCGAGGAGGTCTATCGTTCTGGTGCCATAAAAATCGACAACTTCGAAGGCACAAGTCCGAGGGTGGTAAACGGTCAAAGAATTAAACATTATATTTCAGGTAATCCTATTAATGTTGAAACTAATATTATTGAAACCGTGACCCCAGAGGAATACATAAGGGACACTTTCAGAATGTTCCAAACTCCGAAAAGGAATAGGTATGTGGTACGGTAAGTAAACCGACTCCAAAACAATTCCAATGGCAATTTTTATCCGTTTTGGAATATTTAAGAATTTTAGGAAGGAAGAAGTAGTCCGAGAGGGACACGAGGCCCCCACGAGAGTGGAGGGCGCGCCCACCCTTACTGGGCGCGCCCCCTGTCTCGTGGACACATCGTGTGCATTTCAGACTCCGTTTTCTTACACGTTATGTATTTTGATCAATAAAAATTCATTATATATACTCCCGAAGCTTTTGACCACCATATCACGCAAATATCCTCTGTTTTCATTTCGAGCTGTTTCTATTATAGATATAGAGCATTATGTCATCTCAGGATTCGGAAGGGGAAATCTATGTGGTTGATTACCTTGCAAACCCTAAGGTCTACGGGGACCTAGAGCATGATGGCTAGACCTCTGAAGAAGAAGAAGACTATGAGCCTAAGGGAAAGAAGGAGACGAGTTCAGACGAGGACGAAATCCCATTACCCCAACCTGGGGATATGCATGTGGAGTTTAAGAAGTCAAGCCTTCCTGAAAGAGCAAAGAAGCTGAAGATCGAGTTTATCCCTTTTCGTCTCTTACAGGAAAATAAACATGAATTGTGCAAAATAATATTGATCCTTGAGCAGGAGATCAAGGACCTAAAAGAGCAAAATACTATACTCAAGCGTAAATTGAGGAAGAAGCCTACATCCTCATCACCACCACCTCCATCACCTCCGAGGACATAATCACATGGGTATGGGCACTCCCCTTGGCAACTGCCAAGATTGGGGGAGGTGCCCCGGTATCGTACCACCATCACACTTCTATCTTTACCGTTTTATTTAGTTCAATCCTTTTAGTAGTATCTTGATTTAGTAGATTGAACTTTTAATATCAAGTAGTTTGAGTTTTGCTTTGTGATCTCTTTATGTATTCGAGTCCGTGAGCTATCTATAATAAAGATTAGTGTTGAATCAAGGGCTTTGCTGTCTTGCTATGATCTTGAGAAAGTAAAAAGAATAAAAGAGTTCATATTGATCTTATGGTTAGTAATGACTTCACACATAGGAAGTATGAGGCATAAAAGTTGTTGAGAGTTGATAAACGTAGTCTTGGTCATTGTTGCAATTAATAGGAAGTGATAAGGAAAGAGAGGTTCACATACAAATATATTATCTTGAACATCTTTTATGATTGGGAGCACTCATTAAGTATGACATGCTAAAAGAGTTGACATTGGACAAGGAAGACAACGTAATGGTTTATGTTTTCTCACATCTCAGTTAAAGTATATTGTCATTGACCTTCCAAACATGTTGAGCTTGCCTTTCCCCCTCATGCTAGCAAAATTCCTCGCACCAAGTAGAGATACTACGTGTGCTTCCAAATATCCTTAAACCTAGTTTTTGCCATGAGTGTCCACCATACCTACCTATGGATTGAGTAAGATCCTTCAAGTAAGTTGTCATCGGTGCAAGCAATAAAAATTGCTATCTAAATATGCATGACTTATTAGTGCGGAGAAAATAAGCTTTGTACGAACTTGTTATGGAAGCAATAAAAGCAACGGACTACATAATAAAGGTACAAGGGGCAATATAAAGTGACGTTCTTTCGCATTAAGATTTTGTGTATCCAACCCTAAAAGCGCATGACAACCTCTTCTTCCCTCTGCGAAGGGCCTATCTTTTACTTTATGTTTTTACTTTATGCTTGAGTCAAGGTGATCTTCACCTTTCCCTTTTCATTTTATCCTTTGGCATGCTCCTCGTGTTTGAAAGATCATGATATATATATATATATATATATATATATATATATATAAGTTAGTATGGCTATTATTGTTGACATCACCTAAAGGTGAATACGTTGGGAGGCAACACAATAAGCCCCTATCTTTCTCAGTGTCCGGCTGAAACTCCATAACCACAAGTATTGCGTGAGTGTTAGCAATTATAGAAGACTACAAGATAGTTGAGTATGTGGATTTGCTGAAAGGCTCTATTGTTGACTCTTTCTGATGTTATGATAAATTGCAATTGCTTCAATGACTAAGATTATAGTTTGTTAGTTCTCAATGAAGTTTTTGAACCATACTTGACATTGTGAATTGATTGTTATTTGAGCATAAGATATCATATGATAAAATCTATATATGTTGCTGTTACAAGAATGATCATGATTCCCCCATGTCCGTATTTTATTTTTATCGACACCTCTGTCTCTAAACATGTGGACATATTTTTCGATTTCGGCTTCCGCTTGAGGACAAGCGAGGTCTAAGCTTGGGGGAGTTGATACGTCCATTTTGTATCATGCTTTTAGATCAATATTTATTGCATTATGAGATGTTATTACACATTTTATCTCAATACTTATGGCTATTCTCCCTTATTTTACAAGGTTTACCATGAAGACGGGGGATGCCGGCAGCTGGAATTCTGGCTGGAAAAGGAGCAAACATTGGAAACCTATTCTGCCCTGCTCCAAAAGTCCTGAAACTCCACGAAACATGTTTTTGGATTTAATAAGAATTATTGAGCGAAAGAAATACATCAGGGGGCCACACCCTGTCCAGGAGGGTGGGGGGCGCGCCCACCCCTACTGGGCGTGCCCCCCTGTCTCCTGGGCCACCTGGTGGCCCCCTGATGCCCATCTTCTGCTATATGAGGGCTTTTACCCTGGAAAAAATCATGGGCAAGCTTACGGGACGAAACTCCGCCGCCACAAGGCGGAACCTTGGCGGAACCAATCTAGAGCTCCGGTAGCGCTGTTCTGGGAAACTTCCCTTTAGGAGGGGGAAATCATCACCATCGTCATGACCAATGATCCTCTCATCGGGAGGGGGTCAATCTCCATCAACATCTTCACCAGAACCATCTCCTCTCAAAACCGTAGTTCATCTCTTGTATCCAATCTTGTATCCAAACCACAAATTGGTACCTGTAGGTTGCTAGTAGTGTTGATTACTCCTTGTAGTTGATGCTAATTGGTTTACTTGGTGGAAGATCATATGTTCAGATCCTTTATGCATAATATTACTCCTCTGATTATGAACATGAATATGCTTTGTGAGTAGTTACGTTTGTTCCTGAGGACATGGGTGAAGTCTTGCTATTAGTAGTCATGTGAATTTGGTATTCGTTCGATATTTTGATGAGATGTATGTTGTCTTTTCCTCTAGTGGTGTTATGTGAACGTCGACTACATGACACTTCACCATTATTTGGGCCTAGAGGAAGGCATTGGGAAGTAATAAGTAGATGATGGGTTGCTATAGTGACAGAAGCTTAAACCCTAGTTTATGCGTTGCTTCGTTAGGGGCTGATTTGGATCCATATGTTTAATGATGTGGTTAGGTTTACCTTAATACTTCTTTTGTAGTTGCGGACGCTTGCAATAGGGGTTAATCATAAGTGGGATGCTTCTCCAAGTAAGGTAAGTACCCAAGCACTGGTCCACCCACATATCAAATTATCAAAGTACCGAACGCGAATCATATGAACGTGATGAAAACTAGCTTGACGAAAATTGCCATGTGTCCTCGGGAGCTCCTTTCTCATTATAAGAAATTGTCCAGGATTATCCTTTGCTACATAAAGGATTGGGCCACCTTGCTGCACTTTATTTACTTTCATTGCTTGTTACTCGTTACAATTTATCTTATCGCAAAACTATCTATTACCTACAATTTCAGTGCTCACAGAGAAAACCTTATTGAAAACCGCTTATCATTTCCTTCTGCTCCTCGTTGGGTTCGACACTCTTACTTATCGAAAGGACTACGATAGATCCCCTACACCTGTGGGTCATCAGTGGACGCCGCTGGCAGTGAATGGGCTCTGGTACGCCGGTGGATGAGCAGTCTAGGGTTTCGAGAGGGGAGGGGATAAAGGCCGATGAAGTACGGACGGCGTGATGTGAGATGCTCTGGTGCTGTGGAGTTAGTCGTTTTTGTGGGAGGGGGAGAGGAAATGGGAGTGCCGTGTAGTGGGAGGAACCGGAAGTTACCAAAGCAGCCCCAACCTATTATGTAGATGACGGCGGTATTGTAACTGTTGGTCTCCGTGTACCAAGGACAAAAGTGGAATTTTGCATGCTAAAGACTAAGGTGGCACAAATTTTAGAAGGAGGCGGGAGATTTTTCTGCCTGCGGGATTGTTCGTATCTAGTTTCAACTAATTTTTGACCGTGCTAACGGGAAGGTCATGCGAGACTGTGTACACGGGGCATGCGTCAGTAGTTAATAACCGGTGTGAAGTCCACCCCAGAAAAAAACACAATAACTCGGGATGATGCGCCGATAACTTGGACGTTCACACGGGCGCGACCAATCATATGGGTGTAGTGGCGCGTCCATAAAAAAAGGGATCAAACACTCAACCTATGTATTTCTCGTGTAAATAGATAATTTAGTGCAATTGGTTATTTACTTTAAACATAATGCATTGACGTGTTAGTGTAGAGGCACACGAAGCACAAGAAGAAAAGGATATTGTAGTCCGCTACTTAAAAGTGTTACCTCATATGATTACATAGCCTCCATTTCATAAATTGCGTACCCGTTGAATTCATATATGAATATTACATATATTACTTCATAATATAACCTTAAATCATCCAAGACTAATGATTTTGAATGCAAGAGTAACAATGGTGCATGTACATGATAGCTACATTGGTTGTTTGAAGAAACATCACTGTAACTTTGGCATGCACAACTGAAATGGTTTATTTAAATAGAAAAAATGTGATTTGTGAGTGTCCAATCTTTATAGCGTTGAATCGATATTGTACCTTTGGCCATGATATGAAGTAGATATTGACTAATGTTCAAGCGATGCATGTCCACGATCGCTAGATAGTGATACATGAATGAATTGTGCAATCTCTCTCACACGCATACATATCTCATTTCCCTGTGGGCATCATAATCACACACGCGCACTTCATGTATTTCTCTCCCTCCGTCAATGTTAGAATTCTTCTTTCTACCCCGTCCTACAAGTCTCTCACACAGAAACACACATGATCTCTTTGTCGAACACGCCCACCCCTTTAATTCCGCCCACCCACAGCCACTAATGTCTCAAAGTATAATAATGTCTCTCACACATATGCCTAAGGTTAACTTGAGTTTTGGAACCATATGAATACATACAATGGGATTCCAGCAGAGCACCTTTTGTTTTGAGATTTCTCTCTCTCTCTCTCTCTCTCTCTCTCTCTCTCTCTCCCTCTCTCTCTCTATCTCTCTCTTTCTTTCTCTTTCTCTCTCTCTCCCCTCTCTCTCTGTCTCACACACACACACGTGCGCGCACACACATTGTTTCTCGCTTCATTTTTTCCGGCACTTGCATACACACAATTTTTTTTATCTTCATGATGCTTTCAGTATGCCTCGCACAAATGCTATCTACCTATCCCTTAATATAGCTAGATATGTGTCACACAAACTCCTTCTCCCTACTAGCAAGATGCCCATGCGTTGCATGGAACATCAAGATGCATTTGTATGAGTAGTTTATCTTGTGGGAGAAAAGGATGAACGAGGGAATGCCTTATTTGCAAATGCGGAGAGGGGTGTGGGTATCTTTTTGCAAAATTGCCACAGTTTCCTTCCTATCCGTCGGATATAAATCGGATGGCCTATATTGCGGGATGGCAGAAACACCATCATCACCAACTCTGTTTTTATAAGAGTAGGGATATGTAAGTGTCACTACCCCCCTCCCCCCGACACACACACCCACACACACTTCCCAACACCGAAGGAGTAGGGTGACACCTCGGTCTTGATACTAATCTATCGATTGGCTTCTCTCTCAAACACGCACACACGTACACACACTACCCAACACCGAAGGAGTAGGGCAGCACCTTGATCTTGATAGTAATCTATCTACTCCTCTTTCAAACACACACATACATACACACACACTCGCTAGTTGTGCCTCTGTGCCTACCGCGCACACTCTCGATACGTCTTTCTCTCCCTCCCCCTCCCTCCCCCCACTCCAACAATGACAGCATAAGGGCGACAACTCGATCTGATCGTAATCTGTCAATTGGTTTCTCTCTCGAACATTGTGTCTCTGTGCCTCGCTCAGTAGCCCCCTCGATATGTAGACTTCTCGCGCGCGCACAGCTGTAGTGACGATGACGCTGAACCCAGGGTGCCTCATTTTTACCGGCCTCATGTGATAGTTTTCACCCTATTTTCTGTTAATTAACAAGGCAACCTTTTCTTTGTTACTACTAGTGAATCTGAAATCATTCGGGGCAGACATAAAATATATCACTTCAACCCAATTATCGTAGTAACTATTTTAAAAGAAACTAGCTAGATGCCCGTGCGTTGCACAGAACATCAAGATGCATTTGTATGAGTAGTTTATCTTGTGAGGGAAAAGGATGAACGAGGGAAGGCCGTATTAGCGAATGTGGAGATGGGTGTTTGGTATATTTTTGCAAAATTGCCATAGTTTCCTTCCTATCCGTTAGATATAAATCCGATGGCCTATATTGCAGGATGGCACACACACCATCATCCCCAACTCTGTTTTCTACTCCCTATGTTCCTAAATATTTGTCTTTTTAGAGATTTCAACAAGTGACTACATATGGAGCAAAATGAGTGAATCTACACTCTAAAATATGTCTACATACACAGCCGTATGTGGTAGTCCATTTGAAATCTGAAAAAGACAAATATTTAGGAACGGATGGAGTATAAGAGTAGACATGGAGATAAATCTCCAGCATGGTCTACAACAAAAATGTGTTGGACTGGTTAGTGCCGGATGCTCGCAACGCAATGACATGAGTTCGAATTCTGTCTTTAACTTTAGATTTTTCTATTATATATTTCTTATTTAATATATACTTCTTTCGCTACTGTACTGACAGTGGAACCCACGGAGTACTTAGAATACAAGCTTAAGGATGGACTTATTTCTTTTTAACTTTCTATACGAAGCTGTAGCCACCCTGGAAGTCACGTGTACACTGTACATGAAATTAACTTTTTATAGAGGGACAATCATACACGCAATTAACTCAAATGGATTGGATGTCACTCTATTATTTTCGTGGAGGATGACATCAAACGCCAGTGGCATACATTTTTCACAACTCTAACCAACCAGATGAAATTTGTGCAAACACGGACTGATTTCATATAAGCATGAAGGATTTCGTATAAAAAAGCCGGATCTTCATATAAACATGATGTATTTCATTACATTTACATGAACTAAGAGGTGCCAATCCGTCTCTCTTGGTATAATTAATACTCCCTCTGTCCGGAAATACTTGTCCTAGAAATGGATGTATCTAGACTTATTTTAGTTATAGATACATACAATTTATCCATTCTTAGAACAAATATTTCCCGCCAGCTGGAGAGGGAGTACATAATCTAAATGGCCGTTCGCGGATCCCTTTGTCTTCCTCATGTCCGGCAGACACTTTGCGGGGTCGACGAAGGTCCTCGGAAGAGACGAAGAAGCAAAGAAACCACCTGAATGCGTAGTCGTCGCCTCGGCGGTGGCCTTCATGGGACCCAAGTGGCGGCGGCCTCCCATGTTCTACTTCTCCTCGATGATGGCGGCGAACACGGTGAAGCTCGCCACCGACTCGTCGCTCTCCACGCACCCAACTTCTGTCTTTGCCTGCATGGCGCTACCGCAGGCACGGGAGGCGCGCCCACAGACACAGGAGGCACGACACCGCAGACACAGGAGGCGCGGCAGCGCAGACACTGGTGGCGCGGTACGACACGACAGCAACGATGCCCGTACCGGTGTGCTCGCCGTCGTGCCGGCCTGGAGCAACTCGCCACTCCTCATTGAGCTGAACTAGAGCGGCGAGTTGCCGAACCACGCTCCTGCTTGGGGAGGTAACTGGCTCCATCGGGCCAAGCGAGGTTGGTGAAGCACCGAGCGGCCTCGCCCGTATCCGGAGGGCTCAGCGGGCCACCCAGCCAGTTAATATGCCGGAGAATGGCTCCTTGGAAGCCATCGAAAGAGTGGAGAAAATAGGGAAGGAGGAGATGGGGGAGCGGCGGAGGGGTGCGATTCTTGCCCGATGTCTGTCTGGCCTCGTGTAAATAGAGGGCGGACGGTAGGAGCTTGGGTGGCGTATGGCCTCATTTAAATTGAGGGCGGATGGGAGGAGCTCGGCCGGTGTTGCGCTTAATTCCAGCCCGCTCATGAATGGACGTGTGGCCGGAGTAGGTTTCTCAGTTTGCATGTGGGTTTAACGGAGGGGTTTGATGGAGGCGAGGGGGCGTGTTCAGCCGGGCGTGCAGCATGCGGTGCAGTACTATTCGATTTGATAGTGGGCGGCGCAGTTCCCGATACGGCTTTAATGCAGACGAGGGAGGGAGTAGCGGTTCCTGAAATGTTGAACGACCAATGCATCCTCCTTCAATTAATGCATGAGGGAAGTAATGGGAGGAGGACCGGGAAAAGAGGTTGCATGATGTGAATGCAACGTAGTTTGCCCTCATATAAAGGCGCCCCTCCATTCCAATTCATCTACCACATCGTACGCACCTAAGCATTTGCCTAAGCACCTAAACTAAGTGCAAAAGAGCTCACTCCAGACCCATGGCGGCGATGCGCGCGAGCGGCCAGCGGCTGTGCCAAATGGTCCACGACGTCGTCCTGCGGCATGGCGCCGAGGATCGTCTCTAGACGGTGGTGGAGACCGGCTGGTGGATGGCCAACGTCGACGCCAACTACGACTCTCAGTTGGACCAGATGATCGGCCACCACCAACAAGTTCACCATCCTCAAGAAGCTCGTGGACGACATTGCCGTACTCCTCCAACCGGCGCGCCAGGGCTCCTCATTGCCTGCCACCCTAATCGGCATCGATGGCCGGAACCTCTTTCAAGCACTGGTGGCCCTGCGACTGCCCGCCGACGCCAGGAAGAATGTCCACTTGGAGGTCGCGCTCGCCACAAGGCACCTCGCCCTGCAAGAATTTGTTGACCTACACATCCACGTGTACAAGAAAATCGTGTACATAGGTATCTAGAAGGCCAGTGAGGACGCTACGACGTTGGCATTCCTCAACCGGCTGGAAGCCTTGGATGCCTTTGCTGAGAAGCACCTCGACCTCGCCACAAAATCCGCAGCTCCTTAGCCGCCGGTCGGTGGCCCGATGCACTAAGTTGAGGAGGAGGAGGTCGTACGTTGATGGATGCATATTTCTTATTGCCTTCTGTAACCACCACTGCGATCGCATCATCATCGTGGCCTTAATTCTTATTGTGATGTTGCATTCTCGTTCCAGTCAATACCGACATATGCGATCCCTTTTCTTAATTATATGCATCACTGTAACTAGTACTCCATCCGTCAATTTATAAGTTGTGTTTACCTTTTCCATCAACTTCACGCAACGCGCGGGCATCTTGCTAGAAACGCTAGAACATGTAGGACCGCGTGTGACCAAATCGATGATGCACCAACCTAGCTACTACGTACCCTGCCTATCTGGCGGAAATAGCCCTGCCCTAGCATTTCCAATCGTTATTTGTATCTATCGATCGTGCCAAGGAGCAGAACCAAAATGTTACAATTTATACATGTTTCTCTAGTCCTACTCCTATAAAAGACTCAGTTGGTGATGGTGGTGTGTCCGCCATCCATCGTTTCTGACCATTCGATCTGCATCTAACGGCTGTGAGGTAAGTTGTGGCATTTTTGCAACAATAGCCCACTTCTCTACTCCAATTTGCAGAAAACCCTGTATTATCTTTAAAGCAACCACATCCCTCCCTCACCTCATCAAAATAGCCTGAGAAATATATTTTGAGTGAAAAGTACTCCCTCCGTTCCTAAATATTTATCTTTCTAGAGATTTCAATAAGTGACTACATACGGAGCAAAATGAGTGAATCTACACTTCAAAATATCTCTATATAAACCGCATGTGATAGTCCATTTGAAATCTCTAAAAAGACAAATATTTAGGAATGGAGGGAGTAATATATTAGGAGTATATCAAAAAAAGAGTGATTTCTTTCAAGTTTGTGAAGAAGTACTATTATTCTACTACTTTGGATCCGTCGCAACGCACGGGCACATTGCTAGTAAAAGGAAAAGGCCTGCCGTGTTCGCGTTGCACTCCCCCCACACACGCCCGAGAATCGGGAGTACTCCACGACCCGTCTGGCACGACACATAGCTTAGGGAAGGCGTGTTGCCTAGCATTTTCACTTTCATGCGGGGCCGCCATTGAGCAAACCAACTATTGGCAAACTGCACCCCGCCCGCTGCCGGGTTGGAAAACAGAAATGTGGGGAAGATCTAGCTATAGCACGGAAGCCAAGAAATTTGGTGTCAGATGCCGCTCGTTGATAGAGTAGGAGCATTCTGTACTACTCTACTCCTACTAGTACCAAGTTTGTACTATACAACTAGTACTACCACTATACAACAGTACGCGCACGACACATCATCGTAGGAACAAAAAACGGGAAGATCTTGGTTTGGGTGATTTATCTTTTTTCAGTCAACGTAGTATGAATAATATATGAATAATATGATGTGGGGGGCATCCATGAAGCTTATGTGGCTTGGTTGCATGGCTACGAAAGATTAGAGAAAAATAAATAGATAATGTGTTTAGAGTGCACTCCACTAAACAGATATACTTTGGATCCATTGCAATGGGCCGGCACATCTATATCTATACCCCCTATATAAATGGATGAAGCCAATTCGACGGTACAAAGATGGCAAATCCGAGCACTACTGGCCGTTGGATATCATCTACATTCCACCGGATTCTGCCACATGTAGAATCTAGACGACTCCATGGTTAAACTTCATTCATGACTAACTTTGCCACAACTAAGCTTAGGCAAAGTGTGCCTGCCATAAAAAATGTGGCTAACAAAATGGCCACCACAAGTGTGGCAAGATTTGGCAAGAAGTTGAGTCTATGACATGTGGACCATGTAGCTAGAAAAGTGTGGCATGTCACAAGTGTAGCAATGAACCAAACACATGGCTGGTGTGTTTGGTAGGGTGTAGATGGCCACACTAGCGGGTACTACCTGCAGTATAGAAGTACTCCAGCTAAGGATTGATGCCCGGGATGAAATGTGTCCCAGCCGCTGGATGAGAATTTGATGGTGCGGGAGTACGGAGCAGAGCACAACAGCGGAGCTGGCAAACCGCGTCCAATCGGGTGTGGCTGTGGTAGAAAGTTGATGGTCGCCATAGTTCAGCTAGCCCACATGTCATGCACACAAAGGCAGAGGAGCGGTGGGGCTGAGAGGGATGAGGCGCACGTCGAGGGGATGAGGATCCCCTGACATGAACAATCCTACCATTCTATCACTGACATGTGGGACCCCCAAGTGTGGATCCCACCAGTCAGCGAAGGAAAGGCAGGGTAAGGCAGTGATAGCCATGTTAGAGGATCCATGTCCACGTCGGGGGATGTCGTGCTTACAGGTAGGGTTGAAGCGGCGTCATGGGAATCGCGTGTGGGTGTGGTAGTGGTAGAAACAAGAAACGTGATGGTCGTCGTGGTTCAACTTCCATGGACAAGCTGTAATGTCTGCTGACACATGTATATCAAAACTAGAGTGTTTATATTTCAAGCATGTGAACAAGTATTATTCTACTACTTTGGATCCATTGCAACGCACGCGCCAACACATTGGTAGTAGTAGTGTCTATCTCTATCTCTAGAGGCCTTCCCTCGTTCATCCTTTTCTCTCACAAGATAAACTATTCATACAAATGCATCTTGATGTTCCGTGGAAGGCACGAGGATGTTTCCTTGGGGGTCTCTCCAGCGCGGCGTGGCGGTAGTTGCAAGTTGACGCCCCTTGAGATGCCGACGTTGAGGGGCACTCGGATTTCCTCCGATGAGCAGGTAAGATGAGTTTTATCACGTAGTAAATGCATTCTAAAGACTACTTCCATGTCCATTTCCTAATTCTCCCCCTGCCCACTGTTTCACATGTTAGGCTCGGTGCGAGTGGAGATTGGCTTGCATATGTACAGGAGGGTACCAACATCAATTTGCACAACATTTACAATGGTGACACCATTCCCGTAGAACCTTTGTCCAACATTGGGATCAACCATGCAACGGGACACCGCATGAATTGGTACGATGGAACCACGATGAGATTGAATAAGATAGCACAAACCTTGCACATGGCGGTCAAAGGTGGACCATGTTGTCTGCGGCCGATTTGTTGCCGTATGAGTACGAAGATGCAGTGCTCCTTTCTAACCGCATCTTCGCGGTGACATACCAGGGGACCTGTTTCGTATGGGACACATCCTACGATTACTCCCTCTCTCCCAGTTTATTTGTTTTGAATCTTTTCATTTTATAAGTTTCAAATTCAAATTTAGAGCTCCTCAACACATGTTGAGATTACAATGTCCATTAAATTGTTGCGTGCATGTATAGTAAAGAAACAAATCTCGAGTTTGTCACGAGTTCGTGCAGCGGTAGCACCAGCCTGGCGCAGGAGTTACATTTCCCTCTCAGGGCCCTCGGGACTGAGCTTCAACGCCTTACTACACCTGCCTTTGAGTCAATAACATGTGGACCCGATAGGTGGTGGTCCACATGTAATGCTCCCGAAGGCACAGGGGCAGTGGGGCCGAGAGGGGAGAGCCGTAGGTCGGGGGGCATGTGGTGTCATGGGTTCGTGCGGTGTTGTGGGAATCGCGTGTGGCTGTGGTAGAAACTTGATGCTCGCTGCATTTAAGGTGGCCCACATGTCATGCACACAAAGGCAGAGGGGCGGTGCGGCCGAGAGGGTTGAGGCGCACATCGGGGGATGTGGTGCCGTGGGTTGGAGCGGCGTCGTGGGAATCGCGAGTGGCAGTGGATGAAACGTGATGGTCGCCGTAGTTGAACTTCCATGGACAAGCTGTCATGTCTACGGACACATGCATTGCATACCGATCACTAGAAGGAGTAGTAGAGAAAGCTAGGCGGATAAATAGTTCCTTATAGTCAAGAGTACCCATGCTACTACTTGTTCCAAAGACATGCACATGATTGAAATAGTCCATCTATATCAATATACATAGAGAGGGAATATTTTTTTACAAGAGAGGAAATAGTTCATCCATCCATAATGCCCTGCTGCTGGTGCAACATCTTCTTCTTCTTCTTATTCTTATTCTTCTTCTTCTTGTTGTTCTCATTTTCTGTGGGAGACGGCTTCGCAACAAGCTCTCTGGACCTTGCAGCTATCTCGAAACTCACACGGGCATCGAGGGCATCATATTTTATCTGCTCGTACGTCAAGGGATAATTCTCCCATCCAGACGACCTTAATGCCAGCATCTCATCACCCTTGTGAAGATTTTTTCCTAGCACAAAATTTGCTACGTCGAATAGGGATGGTGTCGGTTTATCACAATCTTCTACAGGAATTTTTATTTTGGTTTGTAGGTCAACAATGCTTTTCAAATCAAGGTTGTACGTCTCCAACTTCTGTTTGTCCCCTGCGATGGCTGCCCCACAGAAGTATATGTCCTCCCGAGACAAGAAATCGTGAAGCTCACCTGGTATGAAGGGCGCGTGTATGATGTGGTACACAAAAACATCATCTTCGAGGCACAGCTGAAGGACAGCAGCGCGTTGGATCTTCCAAGTGGCACGCTCCGTGTACTCTGTGTCGAGACCGATGACATTCATCTCCACCTTTTGGAGGGAGTTGGAAACATTGTTGATCCACTTCCGAACAACCCTTGGGTGGTCGGTGACTGTGGCAACAATGCTCAACGAGCCTTCGACGAGGACATGTTGGACGCTAAAAACCTGCATCTCGATCTCTTTCGCCATTTGGAACCGCTGGACCGGAGGGCTATGGTTTGGAGAATTAGGATTAGATGGCTAGTCTAACTGAAAAGATGATTATTTATAGGGGCTTCATAATTACTCCAGGAGGATGTGAAGAGGTTAAAAAAATGTGAATACAGTGTGGTTTGGATGCAAATGAAGATCAAGGAGTAGTGAAAAAGCCGAGGAAAATCGGTTCCCGATGGAGAAGTAAACGGGAGAAGTTATGTGCATGCATGAGGAGAGCTGCGGTGGTTTTCTGCCGCATGCAATGCATTGGACAGGCTCTTCGGTTGCCTATTCTCTCTCCCACGTGCACAGAATGGCCCGCTTGCATGCTGCAGTTTATTGCCTGGACTGGCTGCAGCTGCTCATGCGTACGCTAATTAATGTTGTGAATGCGGGGCATGATGGAAATGGGCGCATGCAAAAGGGTATATACGCAGACTAATTAGAGAAATACTGAAAAAAGTTATGCGCAGACAAAAGAGGACCGGAGGGAGTACTACTCATTGTAATAGCCTGCACTACTAGGGAAAACCCTAGCAGTAGCGCGGGTTTTGAGGCTATCAGCAGCGCGGGCACCCGCGCTACCAATAAGGGGCTACAACTAACTATTAGTAGTAGCGCCGTCTGTGCCCGCGCTACTACTATTGACTATATCAGCAGCGCGTTTCCTGAACGCGCTGCTATTAGTTAGCTGTAGCGTTTTCCTGCGCCCGCGCTGCTGTTATATCTTTCACCATTTCCCCACTCCAGCTTCAATAAACTGCAATTTCCAGATACTAGGTACTACTAGATATCAATTTCATAAAGCATTATAGGTACTAGGTAGTACTCCCTCGGTTCCAAATTACTCGTTGTGGTTTTAGTTCAAATTGGAACTAAAACCACGACGAGTAATTTGGAACCGAGGGAGTACTAGATAACAATTTCATATATACTCAACATGCATCCTCAAGCAGTACAAGGTGACATCGACGACGATTATCATATTTAGTTCTAGATGATATCGACGACGATCATCATATGTAGTTCTACATGATATCGACGACGATAATCATATGTAGTTCTAGATGATATAGCCACACACATATGTAATTCTAGATGATATCGACGACGATCATCATCCTCAAGCCTGGGCGGTGGGTGTTCCTGATAGTAATTAGGATGGCCTGTCCAACACGAAGATCCTTGCCAACGAGGAATCTCTTCCACCCAACCGAGTTTAAGTGTGTGCGACCGTCTGTGTCCATGCGGTAAGTATAGGTGGTGACGGAGCCCCTTGCAGAAAGGCGTAGTCCAGCTGAGCCTTCTTCATCAGGCTCGATACCACAACTCACAGATAGGTTCTTTGGCAATTTCTGAATAAGAAAAACATATCAATTAATAAATAGCCTCACACATACTCTTGCAAATATATTTCTATGAAGTCTAGATTCCACACAACATATCATTGGACTCTAGACTAAGCATATCATCGGATAATTTGCATTTGTAAGTATAACATACCATATCATGTCGATCGACCATGGTACTTGTCAGGCGGGTCACGAATGGCACCCCGACAAAGTCAGCACGTGGTGGAATTATGTCCCATAGGTTGCACACCTCCACCTCGCCTAGCCTCATTCTTTGAGCTACGATGGCTTGATGAAGTGGGTCCTCATTATCTTCATCATCTTCTTCATCTGCATCATCTTCGTCATCTTCATCATCTTCGTCATCTTCATCATCTTCCACCAGGTTGAGATAAATGACAGCTAGCTTGGGTCTTTCTGCTCTGAAGGAGAAGCTGATCAACTCACCACCAGTAAGACGCATGCGGGTGAGGAAACGGGCCCATCCGTCTCCTCCAATCTGCGATATATTGCGTCCTTTCTCGACCTCCATAGTGTACGGCCCCCCAGGAGCCTCAAATGTCACAGTGTCTCCTGTCAGCTTGTTGAATGTCAACCTCACATTGCATGGGACGGTCTGTGTAAGAAAAGAAAATTGACACAATGTAGTAATGCCAACACTAAAAATAAAATAGTTGTTACATTTCATCTAATTTCTTACTGCCGCATGACAAAAATTCGGCTGGAAGTAGATGCCAAACAACTTGCCAGTTGCGAGGCTGCTGGCGCACCTTGACTTGCACAGTCGACATAGTGGTGATGGTGGTGGCGCCATTTTCTTAAAGCAATATGAGCAAAGGATTAATGATTCACTTCACAGGAAAGAAAAACAGTAGCATGTGATATTTTCCTAAAGCAATATGAGCAAAGCATCCTCAATCAACTAAATCAACTAGCATACTAAATCCAGTAGCATACTAAATCCAGTAGAATCCTAAATCAACTAAATCAACTAGCATACTAAATCCAGTAGCATACTAAATCAACTAAATCAAAATGTTCTAAATCAACTAAATCAACTAGCCTACTAAATCAACTAAATCAACTAGCCTACTAAATCAACTAAATCAACTAGCCTACTAAATCAACTAAATCAACTAGCCTACTAAATCAACTAAATCAATGAGCCTACTAAATCAACTAAATCAAAATGTTCTAAATCAACTAAATCAACTAGCTTACTAAATCAACTGAATCATATCAACTAAATCAGAATGTTGCATATGAACTAGCCTACTAAATCAAAATGTAGTAGGGAGGAGGGAGAAGGAGGGGCGACTCGAGGAAGGAGAAGAGAGTAGGACAGAGGAGGAAGGCGGAGTGAGGAGGGGCTGGCCGGCGGCGAGTGGAGGGAGAATGGAGGAGGAAGGCGGAGCGAGGAGGGGCTGGCCGGTGGCGAGTGGAGGGAGAATGGAGGAGGAAGGCGGGGCGAGGAGGGGTCGGCCAGCGGCTAGTGGAGGGAGGACGGAGGAGGAGGCCGGTACCGAGTCCAGCAAGGAGGATGAGGCGACGACGGCACAGATCGGAGGATGGGCGACGAGGGGGAGATCGAGTGTGTGTGTGTGAGTGTGATCTGGATCGGATATGTGAGGAGATGGAACCTTAGTAGTAGCGATTATAGCGTAAATGCATTGCTACTACGATCCTTAGCAGTAGCGCCCTTTGTTCCAATGCGCTGCTGCTATAATTGGCCTCACCGCGGCGTCGTGGAAATTTTAGCAGTAGCACGTCCTGTTGTGTGCGCGCTACTGATAAACTTGTATCAGCAGTGCGGTTTTAAAGTGAGCGCTACTGATAAGTAGCAGCAGCGCCTGATTTTAAAGCACGCTGCTGGTAAGATTCTATGTATAGGCTTTTCCCTAGTAGTGCTGGTTTTTGCCCTCTTCCCTTTGTCTGACTTTCAGTTGGTTTGGTTTTGAAATTTGGAGTTTTGAATCTTTTCAGATGGACTTAAACACTTGGGTACCCCTTGACTTTCACCCAAGTGCCTCATTTCCCTCTCTAACTATCATTTCCTCTCTGGTTCACCTCAAAATAATATTTTAAATATTTTTCTTAAATGAAAAATATTCATTTCCCTCTCTTAAACCCTAGCTAGCTCAATGTGCTCCAAAGCAGCCCCATTTTTTCTTGCCAACAAAAATCTGAGAAAATTCCCAAATATTCTTTGAACCCTAGGGAACCTTCCTGAGTAAAAATATTTCATCAATTTTTGGAATATTTTTGCTACAAAAAATATTTTTTGTTCTGGACAGAAATTGTAGTTTCTACAGCAACTACCATTTTACTTGATCCATTGTGGCTGATTTTTCTTGTGCATCATCACCTTAGTAGATGATTACTAACCTCCAAAGCCCAGCTCCCAACTCTTAGTAGTTTGACCACAGTAATCTCTCAAAGTTACTGACCAGAAACTTACCAGGCAGTTGAAATCCATTCTACTGCACCTGTGATCAAAACCAAGTGTGGTAACCTCTAAAAATACCACGAACAACATGCCAGACATGAAGTTTGGGCCTAGGTGGGTCTAAGGTCAGAGTTCACGCGATGACCACGCGTATGCACGATGCCAACCTGCATGTCGCCGTGCTCTGAGTGCCGCCAAGCGCTCTGTTGCGCGCGTGCTCGCTTCCCCGACTGCCTAAACTTGCCAAACCTCGCCACAATCATCATCCCGATCTTCTTAACTCCCTCCTGGCGCTCGACGATGCCGGAGCTCGCCGCAGCAGGCACGAGCGTGGTACGGCCAACGCAACAGTGCGCTGCACACTGTGCTCGTCGTCACCCTCTTGCCCTTGTGCTCGTCTCCGCTCGCCCACAGTTCCCGCGTGAGTTGCGTCGCCTTCCCCCATGCTCAATGACGCTGTTCGTCGCCGGGCGCCGTGTCCAGGTGTCCTCCGGCGGAGCCCGATCCCCTCTCGACACTCGGCTATAAATAGAGCCCTCCCCAGCCTCCTCGAGCATCATCCACTCCTCCCACACATTCCACAATCTCGTAGAAAGCCGTAGCCCAGCTGGGCAGGCCGCGGGCCGCCGTCCCCGAGCTCGAGCTCATCGGTGATCCCCTTGGGTCATCTCCGCAGCTCCAGCCCCTCCCAGGCTCGGGCCACCTTTCCAGGGCCTCCGCCGTGCCTCGGTGGTGCCATTCCGCTTGGTTGGAGCCCCTGGTGTCGCCTCTGGTCGCCGTCGTATTCATCTCCGGTGACCTCTACTTCCTGTCTCCGCTAGAGAGACTGTCTCCGACGCCGTCCAACGACCTCTAGCTAATCTACGGGTACGGGCAGGTGCGCCTCCATCTTGTCTTTCGATCCCTCCCTCTCGTTCTGGCCAAGAAGCTCTCCTCGCCGACGTGTGCTCCGGCGAAGCCGCGCCGTCCTTTGTTTCCCTTTCCCCCTCCCTCTCACCTGACTAATGGGGCCCGCTAGTCAGCCACTCTGTACGCGCGTGAAGCGGTACGAGTGTTCGTGCCCGCAAGGTATAGGCCTTCAATGTCACCCCCCCTCAGTTCTATTTTATTTAAATTCAAAATTTACTTCTATCTAGAGAGCTTCAAACAGCCAAAACTTTTTAACCATAGGTCCAAATGAATTGATTCTTTTTTGCATTGTGTTCTTTATGAAGAAATCTAGCATCTCACCAAAAATGAGATTTTCCCCTACTATCTAGATTTTCTGGTGAATTTCACAAGGGTTCTTGATGTTTTCTTTTTGTGTTTATAAATATTTTCAGAAGGAGAAGCTTGTCTTGAGGATCACCAGGAGGATTGTGAACCTCATCTGCACTAAGGCAAGCCACAACAACATTTTCATGGTGCCATTACAATATTTGTGATTTTTCAACTTGAATTAATGATTTAATCCATGCGTTTAAATCACTAGTATATTATTTATATTCTGATTGGTTGCTTGTTTAAGTTGATATGCTTAGTTTACATAAAGTTTAAAGCTAACTAAGTTGGTTAAGTAACTAGAAGTAATATTTGTTATGAAGAAGTAATATGATTATGGATATGAGTAATTATTTTGAGTTATTTTCTTGGAGGAGAAAAATGATAAAATTTGCGAAGTAAAGATTTTCTTTAAAGTGATGATTAATCATAACCAGGGAAGTGTTATGAGTTGTTGATGTCTATGCTTAGTGTGGATATAGTTGACCCAGTTATTTCTGATGATATATGATGCATATATTTGTGTCGCACTTGCATGGCATGTTATGACACCGGTTACTTTCACGTTAAGTTGAACCTGCTAATAAATCAACTTGAATATATCGTTGACCGGGTCATGGCGCCACTGAATCGAGTTTTCCAAGTGCAACCACATTTGCCTTTATGGGAAGGACTTTATTCGGTCCGTTGTCATGCCTCTGGTCGGTGCCTCCAATGAGGGAAGGTTATGGGCGTGCGGTACCCTGGCCCGGTAAGCAGACATAACCTTGTGTGCCCGATGTTGATATTATGGTACCTTTGTCAGGACCCCGACTCGATGTCACATTGATCTAGCCGGTAACACCTCATATCACTTTGCGGCCTCACGCACGGTATCCCCGCGGGTGTCGGTCATCAGCAAGTGTGTCCGGGCTGTAGCACTGGGCTAGCAGGACTCTGGTAAACCGGGCTGTAGCGGGCTAACAGGACTCCGGTACTCAAAGCGTGACATTTCCCCGAAGGGACAGACACAGGAACGAAGAAGGACACATGTCGGCCAGCCTAAGTGTTCCAGAGCAGTAGCAAGCTACCATGGCTCAGCGGTAACACTAGGAGACATTTCCCGGTAAGAGAGGCTACTAAAGATAAACAACTAGATAGTCAGATCCCACACATACCAAGCATTTCAATCATACACACAATATGCTCGATATGTGCAAATACAACGAAGCATCACAACATGACTCTACGACACAAGTACTTTATTTAAGGCTCAGGGAGCCATACATAACACACACAAAGGTACGGGTCTCACGACCCAACATACAAGTCATACAGTCATACAAACCAGCAGCGGAAGTAACTTGTCTGAGTACAGACAACTAGTAAAATAAAAGAGGCTTGGAAGCCTAGCTATACTACAAGGTCCTTCACAAGCTCAGGGTCACCACCTGGGTCTTTAGCCTACTCGTTGATGTCAACGTCTACATAGAACCCATCAGAAGGGGTTGCAGCGTCTTCTGTAAAATGTAGATTATAGCAAAATGAGTACAAAGGTACTCAGCAAGACTTACATCAGATCCTATATACATGCATATTATCAAGAAGGGTTGGTGGAGTTATTGCAGCAAGCCAGCTTTGACTCTTGGCTAGACTATCCTACGATACTCCAACTTGAAATGGTTTTGCGCACACGAGTCCACTACTCACCACTTCAATACACTACCGAGGATCCACCTCCGTCTTCCTACGGAAGAGCCATCCTCGGCACTCACACTTATCTTGAGGCTTTTAGCAGTTTCCATTTACTTGTCTATGAACTGTATAGGCAACCAAGTAGTCCTTTACCGCGGACGCGGCTATTCGAATAGATCATGATAACCCTGCAGGGGTGTACTTCTTCATACATGTTTCCACCACTTAGCGTCTGCACACGACATGTGCTCGGCAGACTTCAAGCGAAAGCCGACGTGGGTGTAGACCACGACCTACCTAAACACTTAAGCCTCTAGTCCAGGTTTATCGCCTATTCAGGTTCCATCCACAGGGAGTCCGGCCGAGGTTTCCCATACGGCCCCGAACGATGTGAACAGGGTTCCCGAGATACCTAACGGGTATTCGGTACACCGTGCCACGTACCTACCGCATCACAGCCCACCCCTACGGTCAGCGCTGTCCACGGCCTCCAGTAGGCTACAAACACCAGAAACTACTTGCAACTCCTGGACAGAGAGCTAGGGTGAATAAGAAGCCGAGAGGGTCCATTGGTTTCGGGCCCAATGCATGGTAGTAGCTGATTCTTAAATCACACATACAGATCTCAGTGCTTAAGGTCGGCTTCAATGAAACAACCCACCATGTACTCCTACATGGCCTCTCATCGATACCTTCACCAAATCGTGTTCACCACACCACTCTCATTACCGACATAATCATTTCACTCTAGCCCATCACCCAGATGAACCAGACCTGACACGACTCTAAGCATAGCAGGCATAGCAAGGTAGGAACAACACATACATATGGCTCAATCAACTCCTACACATGCTAGTGGGTTTCATCTAGTTACTGTGGCAATGACAGGTCATGCAGAGGAAATGGGTTCAACTACCGTAGCACACAGCAGTTTGAAACGCGTTGTCTTAATGCAGTAAAAGAGAGCAGGAGCGAGAACATGGGATTGTATCGATATGATCAAATGGTTGGTTGCTTGCCTGATGGTTCGATGCACTGATACGGTTCTTCGTTAGGGTACTCACGGTACTCCTCGGAGGCAGAACCTGTCGCAAGGGATATCGATACACAACCATCACCAAACAATGTGCAACAATATGATGCATGCATGAAACATGGCAATATGAGTGTGTTGGGCTAATGCAACTAAAACCAGAAGGGTTTGAACAAATTTGAATCAAGGATTCAAATTTCAAATTCAAATATGGCCTTTTAAAGTGCTTTTCCTTGTTCTGCTTAAAACATCAATTTAACTTGTTTGATCATGCATGAAAATAGTACAGATGGATAGATTGGATTTTTCTGATCATTTTTCATATATAATTTGTCCAATTTGGAGTTACAGAATAAAAGTTATGAATTTTTGAAGTTTAAATAATATTCTGGAATTTCCTGATTTAATTTAAATCCAGAAATATAAATATTGCGCCAGTATGACGTCAGCATGACGTCAGTGGTCAACTGCGGCTGACTGAGGTCAAACCTGACGTGTGGGGCCCACACGTCAGTGACAGGGGGGTTAAACAGGGTTAGTTTAATCCTAATTAGGGGTTAGTGGCGCTGGGGCCCACTGGTCAGTGTCAGGGGGTTAACTAACAGTGGTTAGCGCTAATGATGTCCACCTGGCCGACGGGGCCCACGCGTCAGTGACCCTGGGGGGTCAAACCCCAGGTCGGACAAGTCAAACCCCACCGGCGACATGACGCCGGCGAGGTCCGAGACGGCGGCGTGATGCGGGATCGCGCTACAGGGCACGGGCGAGGCTGTGCTTGGGCTCGTTGGAGAGCCCTTGCTCCCGCGCGTCGAACGGTGGTGGTGGCCGAGCCTGAGGTGGCCGGAGTCGACGGCGGCGAGCTCGGCTGCGGCCGCCGGGGTTCGGTCATGCACGGAAACAGGGTTGGAGCTCGAAGGCGAGCGAAGCGAGGCGCTAGGGATGCTCTATGGAGCCTTACGAACTCGTTGGACTCGCCGGGGTGACCAAATGGTCACCGGAGCTGCGTCAACGGCGAGCTCGGCGACGGCGGAGGTTCGGCCGTGGTGGGGAGGAGGCTGCGGTGAGGGAACGAGGGGGAGAAGAGGGGGAAACGGTGGCGTAGCTCACCGCGGTTGCAGTGGGCGTCGAAGCGGGCTCGGGGACGTGCTGGAGACGGCGAATCGACGGCGACGGTGGTCGGAGCCCGAGGAGGGGAACGGCGACGTGGCGGCGATGCAGGGCTTACGGAGACCCGTGGAGCGGTGGGGAGGAAGAGGAGGTCGAGGCGGAGCTGCTGAGCTAGTCGGGGGAGCGAGGGGTGGCCGGAGACGGCTGCTATGGCGAACGGCGGCGACGGTGGTGTTCGGCCGTGTGAGAGAGAGAGCGAGGGAGAGGAGGGGAGAGCCGGGGGAGAGTGAGAGAGAGCAGGGGGGAGGCGTGGCGTCGTCCGGGGCATCGAGCGAGGAGGGGAGGGCAGGCAAGCAGGGAGAGAGGTGGCGTGGCGCGGTGGCGCGCGCGCGCGCCGGCCACACTCCCCTCCCTCTGTCGAGGACGAAGACGACAGAGGAGGGAGGCGGGCTGGGCCGCCTGCTGGCTGGGCCGGCCAGCTGGCTGGGCTGCACAAGGAGGAGCCCAGGTAAGTTTCTCCCTTTATTTATTTTTCTGTTTTCTAATTTCTGACATTTGTTTTGATTTAAATAATATATTAAATCATTTATTTAACTTATGCCAATTTTTGCAGGAGCTAGATATATTATTCCAGAGCTCCTTTATAAATGGCATAATATTTGGACATATATTAATATATATAATTAATATATTTCCAATGCAAATATTTATGCATTAATTCCAAAAGCCCAAAATAAATACCTATGAGCTCTTAAAAATATTGGTTTGATTTTTATCTCTGCCCAATATTTTCAGAGAGCCACATGAGCATTTTCTTGGACCCTTTTGGAGAAATTTTTATTTGGATCATTTTCAAAATGATTCTGAGGGTTTCACAGATCCCCATTTCAAGTTTCTGATGAAAGAGTAAACATGATGCAACACTCTAATGCATGACTAGCTAGGGTGTGACAACTCACCCCCACTCAAAAGAATCTCGTCCCGAGATTTGGGTTCCTCCGGGAAGAAGGCGGGATACTCAAGTCGAAGACGATCTTCCCTTTCCCAAGTTGCTTCATCCTCAGAATGATGAGACCACTGAACTTTGAGGAACTTGATGTTCTGACGTCGAGTGGTACGCTCGGCCTGATCGAGGATACGAATGGGGTACTCTCGATATGTAAGATTATCTTGGAGATCAAGTGTTTCGTGGTCCACTTCACGGATAGGATCCGAGAAGCAACGCCTGAGTTGAGAAACGTGGAAGACATCGTGGACTCTGGAGAGATGCGGAGGTAGTTCCAACTGGTAGGCAACTTCTCCTCGTTTGGCGAGAATGCGAAAAGGTCCAATGTAACGAGGAGCCAATTTGCCTTTGATACCGAAACGATGGGTTCCCTTCAGAGGGGTGACCCGAAGATAAGCCTTCTCGTCAACCTCGAAAGCCATAGCCTTATGTTTTCGGTCATATTGACTCTTTTGACGAGATTGGGCTGTTTTCAACTTTTCACGAACGATGCGAACTTGTTCTTCTGCTTCCTGAATCATGTCCGGGCCAAAGAATTGTCTTTCCCCGGTCTCTGACCAGTTAAGGGGTGTTCGACACCGTCGTCCATAGAGAACTTCAAAAGGGGCTTTACCCAAGCTAGATTGATAACTGTTGTTATAAGCGAATTCGGCAAATGGAAGGCACTTCTCCCAATCCATTCCGAATGAGATAACAGAGGCTCGAAGCATGTCTTCTAGAATCTGGTTGACGCGTTCCACTTGACCACTCGACTGAGGGTGGAAGGCGGTGCTAAAGGAGAGACGGGTTCCCATAGCATTTTGGAAACTTTCCCAAAATCGAGAGGTGAAAAGACTTCCTCGATCCGAGTTGATTTCCAAAGGAACACCATGGAGGGACACTATTCGGGAGATGTATAAGTCTGCCAGCTGACTAGCGGTTATACTCTCACGAACAGGTAGGAAATGGGCTACTTTGGAAAGACGATCGACAACGACGAAGATAGCATTATTCCCTCTCCTGGTCCTGGGAAAACCGGTAATGAAATCCATACCAATTTTATCCCATTTCCATTCAGGAATAGCTAAGGGTTGAAGGGTGCCAGCAGGCCGTTGATGCTCTGCTTTTACACGACGACAGACGTCGCAATTTGCAATATACTGAGCAATCTCTCTCTTCATCCTAGTCCACCAGAACCTCTGGCGTAGGTCCTGATACATCTTGGTACTACCGGGATGAATGGTGAGAGGAGATTCATGAGCTTCCTTAAGGATCAAACGCCTCAGGTTTCGCACTTTGGGAACCACTAGTCGATTCCCGAAGTATACGACCCCTTGATCATTAATGGAGAAGCAATTCGCAATTCCTTTCTGAATGTTTCTCTTGATGCGGGAGATTCCCGAATCTACCTTCTGTGCTTTGATAATCTGATCCGTAAGGGTAGGTTTTGCCACCAAGGTGGAAAGAAAACCTTGAGGAACAATGTGAAGGTTAAGCTTACAAAATTCCTCATGGAGAAGCGATTGACTTTGTTGTAACATCAGATTGTTACAATAAGATTTACGACTTAGCGCATCAGCCATGACGTTGGCTTTTCCTGGGGTGTAAGTTATTCTTAAGTTGAAATCTGTGATCAACTCGACCCAACGTCTTTGCCTGAGATTCAAATCCGGTTGGGTGAAGATGTACTTCAAACTTTGGTGATCAGTGAATATTTCGCAACGATTACCGAGGAGGTAATGTCGCCAGGTCTTAAGTGCATAGACTACGGCTGCAAGCTCTAGATCATGAGTAGGATAATTCTCCTCATGTGGGTGCAATTGCCGTGAAGCGTAGGCAATTACGTGTCGATCTTGCATGAGAATGCAACCTAGTCCTTGTCGCGAGGCGTCGCAGTAGATAACAAAGTCCTTGGAGAAGTCTGGCGGTACCAGTACGGGAGCAGAAGTCAGGCGTCTTTTCAGTTCCTGAAAGCTGTGCTCACATTGTGGAGTCCACTCGAACTTCTTATCTTTCTTGAGGAGTTCGGTTAGAGGTTTAGCAACTTTGGAGAAGTTCTCGACAAAGCGACGACAATAGCTCGCTAAGCCCAGAAAACTCCGAACTTGCTTGACCGATTCAGGTGGAGTCCAATTAAGTACGGCTTGAACTCGCTCAGGGTTAACAGCAATACCTTTACTAGATATTACATGACCTAGATAGGTCACTTCTGGCAACCAGAATTCACATTTAGAAAATTTGGCATAAAGGCGATGCTCTCGAAGTTTCTTCAACACTAGCCTTAGATGTTCGGCATGTTCTTCCTCGTTTTTGGAGTAGATGAGTATATCATCGAGGTAAACTACAACGAATTTATCCAAGTACTCCATGAAGATTGAGTTCATTAACCGAGAAAAGGTGGCTGGAGCGTTGGTTAAACCGAAGGACATGACGGTGTACTCGTATTGGCCATAACGAGTAACAAAGGCCGTTTTAGGAATGTCCCCATTTCTGATTTTGATTTGATGGTAGCCCAACCTCAAATCCATCTTGGAGAAGACTGAGGATCCAGCGAGCTGATCGTACAGGTCGTTGATCCTGGGAAGCGGATATTTGTTCTTGATTGTGACCAAATTGACAGGTCGGTAATCTACAACCATCCGGTCCGTACCATCCTTCTTCTTGACGAAGAGAACGGGGCAAGCCCACGGAGATGAACTAGGTCGGATGAAACCCTTTTTCAAGGACTCATCGAGTTGTTTCTTAAGCTTGGCTAGTTCTAGGGGTGCCATCTTATAAGGTCTTCTAGCAATCGGAACGGTTCCTGGAATGAGGTCTATTACAAACTCAACATCCCTGTCAGGTGGAACACCTGGCAATTCCTCTGGAAAGACATCCGGGAAGTCACGGACTACCGGAACATCCTCAAGGTCTGGCAAAGGGCTGGCGTTAAGAGAATATAATTGTCGCTTGGCTATTCGGGTCAAGACATTGACTATCTTCCCCGAAGGATGGGTGAGTTGAACAGTCCTAGAGAAGCAATCAATTTTGGCTTGATGAGCTGACATCCAGTCCATACCCAGAATGATATTAATATCTGAAGATTTAAGGGCTATCAAAGACGCGAGGAAAACAAGTCTGTCGACTTGGATTTCATTTCCATGGCTTACTCTAGAAGTTTGCCATTTGGATCCCGAAGTTTGAATTACCATAGAGGTTGGCATATCACCGAATGCGACGTTATGCAAACGAGCATAATTTTCAGATATAAAAGAATGAGAGGCTCCTGTATCGAAAAGAACAGATGCCGGGTGGCAATTAACAAGAAGCGTACCGAGAACGACGTTGGGATCCTCTTGAGCTTCTGCGGCAGAGATACAGTTGACATGGCCACGTGAGGCGGTGACCGGCTTGGCGTGGAATATTTTTCCTGTCGGCTTGCCACGGCCAACAGCTTTAGCAGATTGATTGGGGTTGGTCTGGGGACACTCACGCATATAGTGACCAGATTCCCCACACTTGAAACAAGTCACGGAACTGGTACGTGGAGGAGCATTGTTAGTTGGACCCCCATAGGGCTTGGCCGGTGCAGACTGTTGAACAGGGCGAGGCGCCTGGAAAGATGGCCTCGGTGTGAACCTGGGTGGCAGGGCGGTGTTGGGCACCCACACGCGGCGCTTCTGAGGACCAGCACCGGATGAGGAACCCATGTCACGGCCATGCTTGCGTGTTGCGTCATAGTCAGTCTGACCAGTTTCAGCACTGATGGCTTTGTTGACAAGTTTCTGAAAAGATGTGCACTCATGCAGACGGAGGTCGCGGCGAAGCTCAGGACTAAGGCCCTTACGGAACCTTGCTTGCTTCTTGGCATCGGTAGACACTTCCTCAGTTGCATATCGTGCAAGATTACCAAACTCCCTGCTGTAAACATCCACAGAAAGTCGGCCTTGGGTGAAACTGCAAAATTCTTCACGTTTACGGTCCATGAGACCCTCCGGAATGTGATGTTCACGGAAAGCCTCGCTGAATTCAGCCCAAGTAGTGACATGGCCCACCGGGCGCATAGCTCCATAATTTTCCCACCATAGACTGGCGGGGCCTTCAAGATGATATGCAGCAAAGGTGACCTTGTCAGCCTCCGCTACCAGCGCGGAACGCAGTTTGTGAGCAATACTGCGATGCCAGTCATCAGCGTCGAGAGGCTCGACGGAGTGGTGGAACGTGGGTGGATGTAATTTGATGAAATCACTGAGTGACACCACGTTAGTCCTCTGATGGTGTGCTGTATTCTGTTCAATACGCTCCAACAAACGGTTGGTCTCCCACTTGTTTCTCTCAGCTTCCATCATAACCTCGGCTAGTGAAGGAGGATGAGGCAGATTTTCATTCCTGCCTTCACTGCCTTCAGCCTGCTCTTGAGAAGCAGGGTTAGCGCGCGTGTTGACCATCCTAGGTAAACAAGACAATGATTTAGTCAGAATGATAAAATTCCGACAAAGGATAGAAATGTAAGGAATAACTCGAAATGCAAGATGATCATCCGTATGACATGGTAGATACAGAAACTGCTTCTTTATTCCATCGTCATACACACCATACAGGGTTTAGTACAAGACCAAACAAAGTAATATTACGGTGAAAAGAGGATTACATCTCATCGGAGGCATTCCAAGCTCCTATACATTATTTTTCTACACCTCCGGAAAGAGTACAAACTAGGTCATATCCCACGAGTCACGCGGGACGATAGAAGACACAACTAGTGCGAACTAGTGATACTACCACTAACTCAGACCGATCCGTAGTAGTCCTCGTAGAAGTCACCTCCATAGCCTGGAAGCTCAACATGATCATCCGGAAACAGACGATCTCGCGGAGCTTGTGGACCATAGGGGCTGGGATGAGGCCTTGGACCAACAGACGGTGGCCTGCGGGGACCGCGAGGTGGGGTGATGCCTCCTACATCACGCCAAACCATCACGTCTGGCAGAGCAGATCTCACAGGATAGAGATCGCGCATATCTGAATATCCAGCTTGCACCGCCGGTGCGAACCGAGTCAAGGTGGCCCAGTGGTCAGCACGGGTATTGAAGAGCTCTAACCTTAAGGCCCGATTTTCACGGTCCTTATCCTCGAGCATCTCAGCAGTGGTGCGAGTCCGTGAATCCTCCTGAGTGGGGTCAGCATAGATAGCCTGGAGATACCCTTGTGCTCCCGGAAGTGATCCTGGCATATACCGGAAATCAGAGTCCCGAAATAGACCAGATCTGACTCGCATAATGGTCATCATAGAGTAGGCGGCGTCCTGCACAGCCATCTCAATAGTAACCCCGAGTCCATAGGAGCAGTGAAGAGGCTCGGTGGATCCAGGATAAGATGGAAATATCCTGACAGTGCAGAGATACTGGCTTTGATTAAAGTCTCGGAATTGCTCTTCGACCGTGTACTCGGGATACCAGCGGTATCCAGCCTCAGTCATTACCCTGACCAACTTGGCAGTATGGCCGGGTACATCTAGGCATCGAGTCAGGCGAACCACTTGATTGGGGTCGCGAGTGGCCATCTGAAAGCACAATCATAATGCAAAGGCATTAGAATTTCTAGCAAAATTTCGGCAGCATAACAGCTGTAAATGCTCAAGAAGGATTTGAGACATTTGACAAAGGATTTCGTACACATTCAACATCATCCTATCAAAGTTTTGAATCCATTCTAACAACATAATGTGGTAGTAGAACTGAACTAGGCTTGTATCCATCAAACTTATAAGGTACTACTGATTAGTAACACGTGATCCTGATAGAGAGAATAGGTCCTAATTCCTTAACCCCCGGGTGGAAGAATGGACTGACTCAGATCAGAATGTCATAAGATAAAGGAGTAAAAGAGCCTTACGTTCCAACCCACAAACAATTCCCCTACATATAACTAAAGAATTTCTAGACTCAACATCGACCAGTTTGGCTTGGAGAACCTACAGGCAGTCCGGCTCTGATGCCAACGCTGTCAGGACCCCGACTCGATGTCACATTGATCTAGCCGGTAACACCTCATATCACTTTGCGGCCTCACGCATGGTATCCCCGCGGGTGTCGCCTTACCTTTGCCCGGGACCGTTTGTGCCTTTTGGCTCACGTATATGATAGTGTCGCTAGCATCCATATGATAAGGAGCCCGGGCTGACATGACTAGTCATAAACCCAAAGCGGCACAGACTTACAGGGACATGCATCCATGACCCAGCTTCGAACGTGTCGGTCATCAGCAAGTGGGTCCGGGCTGTAGCACTGGGCTAGCAGGACTCTGGTAAACCGGGCTGTAGCGGGCTAACAGGACTCCGATACTCAAAGCGTGACATTTCCCCGAAGGGACAGACACAGGAACGAAGAAGGACACATGCCGGCCAGCCTAAGTGTTCCAGAGCAGTAGCAAGCTACCATGGCTCAGCGGTAACACTAGGAGACATTTCCCGGTAAGAGAGGCTACTAAAGATAAACAACTAGATAGTCAGATCCCACACATACCAAGCATTTCAATCATACACACAATATGCTCGATATGTGCAAATACAACGAAGCATCACAACATGACTCTACGACACAAGTACTTTATTTAAGGCTCAGGGAGCCATACATAACACACACAAAGGTACGGGTCTCACGACCCAACATACAAGTCATACAGTCATACAAACCAGCAGCGGAAGTAACTTGTCTGAGTACAGACAACTAGTAAAATAAAAGAGGCTTGGAAGCCTAGCTATACTACAAGGTCCTTCACAAGCTCAGGGTCACCACCTGGGTCTTTAGCCTACTCGTTGATGTCAACGTCTACATAGAACCCATCAGAAGGGGTTGCAGCGTCTTCTGTAAAATGTAGATTATAGCAACATGAGTACAAAGGTACTCAGCAAGACTTACATCAGATCCTATATACATGCATATTATCAAGAAGGGTTGGTGGAGTTATTGCAGCAAGCCAGCTTTGAATCTTGGCTAGACTATCCTACGATACTCCAACTTGAAATGGTTTTGCGCACACGAGTCCACTACTCACCACTTCAATACACTACCGAGGATCCACCTCCGTCTTCCTACGGAAGAGCCATCCTCGGCACTCACACTTATCTTGAGGCTTTTAGCAGTTTCCATTTACTTGTCTATGAATTGTATAGGCAACCAAGTAGTCCTTTACCGCGGACGCGGCTATTCGAATAGATCATGATAACCCTGCAGGGGTGTACTTCTTCATACATGTTTCCACCACTTAGCGTCTGCACACGACATGTGCTCGGCAGACTTCAAGCGAAAGCCGACGTGGGTGTAGACCACGACCTACCTAAACACTTAAGCCTCTAGTCCAGGTTTATCGCCTATTCAGGTTCCATCCGCAGGGAGTCCGGCCGAGGTTTCCCATACAGCCCCGAACGATGTGAACAGGGTTCCCGAGATACCTAACGGGTATTCGGTACACCGTGCCACGTACCTACCGCATCACAGCCCACCCCTACGGTCAGCGCTGTCCACGGCCTCCAGTAGGCTACAAACACCAGAAACTACTTGCAACTCCTGGACAGAGAGCTAGGGTGAATAAGAAGCCGAGAGGGTCCATTGGTTTCGGGCCCAATGCATGGTAGTAGCTGATTCTTAAATCACACATACAGATCTCAGTGCTTAAGGTCGGCTTCAATGAAACAACCCACCATGTACTCCTACATGGCCTCTCATCGATACCTTCACCAAATCGTGTTCACCACACCACTCTCATTACCGACATAATCATTTCACTCTAGCCCATCACCCAGATGAACCAGACCTGACACGACTCTAAGCATAGCAGGCATAGCAAGGTAGGAACAACACATACATATGGCTCAATCAACTCCTACACATGCTAGTGGGTTTCATCTAGTTACTGTGGCAATGACAGGTCATGCAGAGGAAATGGGTTCAACTACCGTAGCACACAGCAGTTTGAAACGCGTTGTCTTAATGCAGTAAAAGAGAGCAGGAGCGAGAACATGGGATTGTATCGATATGATCAAATGGTTGGTTGCTTGCCTGATGGTTCGATGCACTGATACGGTTCTTCGTTAGGGTAATCACGGTACTCCTCGGAGGCAGAACCTGTCGCAAGGGATATCGATACACAACCATCACCAAACAATGTGCAACAATATGATGCATGCATGAAACATGGCAATATGAGTGTGTTGGGCTAATGCAACTAAAACCAGAAGGGTTTGAACAAATTTGAATCAAGGATTCAAATTTCAAATTCAAATATGGCCTTTTAAAGTGCTTTTCCTTGTTCTGCTTAAAACATCAATTTAACTTGTTTGATCATGCATGAAAATAGTACAGATGGATAGATTGGATTTTTCTGATCATTTTTCATATATAATTTGTCCAATTTGGAGTTACAGAATAAAAGTTATGAATTTTTGAAGTTTAAATAATATTCTGGAATTTCCTGATTTAATTTAAATCCAGAAATATAAATACTGCGCCAGTATGACGTCAGCATGACGTCAGTGGTCAACTGCGGCTGGCTGAGGTCAAACCTGACGTGTGGGGCCCACACGTCAGTGACAGGGGGGTTAAACAGGGTTAGTTTAATCCTAATTAGGGGTTAGTGGCGCTGGGGCCCACTAGTCAGTGTCAGGGGGTTAACTAACAGTGGTTAGCGCTAATGATGTCCACCTGGCCGACGGGGCCCACGCGTCAGTGACCCTGGGGGGTCAAACCCCAGGTCGGACAAGTCAAACCCCACCGGCAACATGACGCCGGCAAGGTCCGAGACGGCGGCGTGATGCGGGATCGCGCTACAGGGCACGGGCGAGGCTGTGCTTGGGCTCGTTGGAGAGCCCTTGCTCCCGCGCGTCGAACGGTGGTGGTGGCCGAGCCTGAGGTGGCCGGAGTCGACGGCGGCGAGCTCGGCTGCGGCCGCCGGGGTTCGGTCGTGCACGGAAACAGGGTTGGAGCTCGAAGGCGAGCGAAGCGAGGCGCTAGGGATGCTCTATGGAGCCTTACGAACTCGTTGGACTCGCCGGGGTGACCAAATGGTCACCGGAGCTGCGTCGACGGCGAGCTCGGCGACGGCGGAGGTTCGGCCGTGGTGGGGAGGAGGCTGCGGTGAGGGAACGAGGGGGAGAAGAGGGGGAAACGGTGGCGTAGCTCACCGCGGTTGCAGTGGGCGTCGAAGTGGGCTCGGGGACGCGCTGGAGACGGCGAATCGACGACGACGGTGGTCGGAGCCCGAGGAGGGGAACGGCGACGTGGCGGCGATGCAGGGCTTCCGGAGACCCGTGGAGCGGTGGGGAGGAAGAGGAGGTCGAGGCGGAGCTGCTGAGCTAGTCGGGGGAGCGAGGGGTGGCCGGAGACGGCTGCTATGGTGAACGGCGGCGACGGTGGTGTTCGGCCGTGTGAGAGAGAGAGCGAGGGAGAGGAGGGGAGAGCCGGGGGAGAGTGAGAGAGAGCAGGGGGGAGGCGTGGCGTCGTCCGGGGCATCGAGCGAGGAGGGGAGGGCAGGCAAGCAGGGAGAGAGGTGGCGTGGCACGGTGGCGCGCGCGCGCGCCGGCCACACTCCCCTCCTTCTGTCGAGGACGAAGACGACAGAGGAGGGAGGCGGGCTGGGCCGCCTGCTGGCTGGGCCGGCCAGCTGGCTGGGCTGCACAGGGAGGAGCCCAGGTAAGTTTCTCCCTTTATTTATTTTTCTGTTTTCTAATTTCTGACATTTGTTTTGATTTAAATAATATATTAAATCATTTATTTAACTTATGCCAATTTTTGCAGGAGCTAGATATATTATTCCAGAGCTCCTTTATAAATGGCATAATATTTGGACATATATTAATATATATAATTAATATATTTCCAATGCAAATATTTATGCATTAATTCCAAAAGCCCAAAATAAATACCTATGAGCTCTTAAAAATATTGGTTTGATTTTTATCTCTGTCCAATATTTTCAGAGAGCCACATGAGCATTTTCTTGGACCCTTTTGGAGAAATTTTTATTTGTTTCATTTTCAAAATGATTCTGAGGGTTTCACAGATCCCCATTTCAAGTTTCTGATGAAAGAGTAAACATGATGCAACACTCTAATGCATGACTAGCTAGGGTGTGACAACCTTGTCCCCGTTTGGGACCATTTATGTTTTGCCACGACGGTGGCCGTTGGTGTCTTTTGTAGACACGGGGCCACCCAGGACTAGCCCAGTGGGGAGTGAGTCGGACTGGCCGAGAGAGTGTCATGGCAATGGAGGTGTTTCGTCGGAATGCCGTTGGTCCACCCAAATGGGAGTGCGAGGCCATGGGTTCCGTGGTGTGGGTACAGTGCGCTACCTCTGTCAGGACCCCGATCCTGAGTCACACCGATCTAGCATGTAACACATCATATCACTTTGCGGCCTCACGCATGGTATTCCCACGGGTGCCACCTTACCTGGCCCGGGACCGTTTGCGCCTTTTGGCTCACGTATATGATAGTGCCGCTAGCATCCATATGACAAAGAACCCAGGCTGACATGGCTAGTCGTGAACCCAAAGTGGCACTAACTTACAGGGACATGCATACATGACCCAACAACGAACGTGTCGGTCATCAGCGAGTGAATCCGGGCTGTAGCAACTGGGCTAGCAGGACTCCGGTAAACCGGGCTGTAGCAGGCTAACAGGACTCCGGTATTAATCGCGTGACATTTCCCCAAAGGGACAGACACGGGAACGAAGAAGGACACATGGCGGCCAGCCTAAGTGTTCCGGAGCAGTACCAAGCTACCATGGCTCAGTGGAAGCACTAGGAGACATTTCCCGGTAAGAGAGGCTACTAAGGATAAACAACTAGATAGTCAGATCCCACACATACCAAGCATTTCAATAACATACACGCAATATGCTCGATATGTGCAAATACAACATGACTATTCAACTCAAGCATTTATTCAATAGGCTCCGAGGAGAGAGATATTACAAACATGGGTCTTATGACCCAGCATTCAGAGCACACAAGTCAAAGCACACACGGAAGCTTAAAATATCTGAGTACAGACATTTACAAATGAAAAAGGCTAAGAAGCCTGACTATCTACCAGATCCTGCCGAGGGCACAACATCCTAGCTGAGGTAACAAGTTAAACGTCGAAGTCCACGCGGTACTACTAGCGAGACTGAAGTATCTCTGCAAAAACATAAATTAAGCAACGTGAGTACAAATGTACCCAGCAAGACTTACATCAGAAGTAACTACATATGCATCATTATCAACAAAGGGGTGGTGGGGTTTAACTGCAGCAAGCCAGCTTTGACTCGGTGGCTATCCTGAACTACGACTGCAAGTAAATCTTTTGAGGTGGCGCACACGAGTCCACATATTCACCATATCAATACACCACTATGGATCTGCTCCCGTCTCCCTACGAGAACGCCATCCATAGCACTCACGCTTATCTTGCGTATTTTAGAGTATCCACTTTCACTTGTCTATGAACTGTACAGGCAACCCAGAAGTCCTTTACCGCGGACACGGTTCGAATAGATAATGTTAACCCTGCAGGGGTGTACTTCTTCACACACGCTCTCACCACTTACCGCCGTTTACACGACATGTACTCGACAACCTTCAAGCGGAAGCCCAGCGAGGGTGTCGGCCACGACCTGACTAACCACACAAGTCTCTCGTCCAGGTTTATCGCCTATTCGGGTTCCATCCGCAAGGAGATCCGGCCGGGGTGTCGCTCACGGCCCCAAACGATGTGAGCAGGGTTCCCAAGCCCACCTCGACGGGTGGATCTACGCTTGGTACACCGTGCCATGGTGCCTAGTCTGTCCCAAGCCCACCTGTACCGGGTGCCACTTGGTAGACTACTAACACTACCTACAAACACCAGAAACTAGTTGCAACTCCTGGACAGAGATCATGTTGATTAATAAGTCGAGAGAGTTAATTAAGTATCCCAATGTGTGGTAGTAGCTGTTCATGGATCACAAACACAGAACTCAGTTCCTGAGGACGGCTGCAATGAGACAACCCACCATGTACTCCTACATGGCCTCTCACCGCTACCTTTACCAAATCATGTTCACACACTTAGCTCTCAACAATAGGACATGTTCACACACCTCCGATTCATCCCCGATGAATCAGACCTGACACAACTCTAAGAAATGGCACGCATGACAACAAGCATGAATGAGTAGGCACATCAGGGCTCAAACAACTCCTACTCACGCTAGTGGGTTTCATCTATTTACTGTGGCAATGACAGGTCATGCAAAGGATAAAGGGGTTCAGCTACCGCAGCAAGTAACAAATGAATCGTTGTTGTCCTAATGCAGTAAAAGAGAGCAGGAGCGAGAGAGTGGGATTTTATCGGAATAAACAAGGGGGTTTTGCTTGCCTGGCACTTTTGAAGATAGTATAGTTCTTCATCGGTGTCATCGAACTCATCGTCGAACATCGTCTACTGAGAGGGGACAATCACCGGCAAATGAGAGGGAACACAATCAATGCAATGCACAATATGATGCATGATCATGACATGGCAACATGAGTTTGTTTGGCTAATGCAACTTAGAACAGATTGGTTTGAGTTCATTTGAATCAAGGATTCAAATGCAAACCCAAAATAAGGGGTCATATTAGTGCATTAACTTGTTTCACCTAAACAGCAAGGTTAAAGTGTTCTAACATGCATGAAACCAATGCAGATGAAAAGATTGGATTTTTCTGATCATTTTTCATATATAATTTATTTCATTTGGAGTTACGGTTGATTTTATATGATTTTTAGAAGTCTATACTATTTTCTGAAATTTATAAATCATTTCTGATTTATTTAAATTCCAGAAAATATTACTGCGTCAGCATGACAACATCATTACGTCAGCAGGGTCAACAGGGCTGCCCCGGGTCAAACCTGAGCAGTGGGGACCACTAGTCAGTGACACAGTGATGTCTGGGTCACAGACTTGTGGGGTCAGGTCAACAGGTGACGTGGCCAGGTCAAACTGACCTGTGGGGCCTATGGGGTTAGTTTAATCTAAACAAAACTAAATCAGGGTTAATTAGGTAGTGGGGCCCATATGTCAGTGGGTGTGGGTTCAATTTGTGGCGCCTTTAGCTGCTAATGACGCTGCCACATCAGCACGCCGGAGTTGAACGCCGGCGAGCATGCGAACGCGGTGGCGACAATCGGGAACGCGCTACGGGCGGCGGCTGAACGCGCTGCGGGCACCACGAGGAAGCCCTCACTCGCCCGCATCCAGGGGTGCACGCAGCTAGGCGCAGGAAGGCCGGGGTCGACGGCGGCGACCACTTGGGCGGCGGCCGGAGTTCGGGTGGTGGCGGGTTTGGCGCTACGGTGCAAGGCAGGGGGGCTAGTGGGCGCTACGGACTCCTGGTAGTGCGTTGAGCGCAACGGTGAGCTTGGCTTCGAGCCACTGTGGCTCTAGCCACGACGGCGCCATGGCCGGCGGCGGGGAGCTTTCGGGCGCGGTGGAGACGGCGGCTACAAAGGCCAAACGAGCACGGGAGCTAGGGGAGAGGAAGGGGAGCTCACAGCGGGGTCGGAGAGGGGGTCAGCTAGCTCGGGGAGGCCTTGTGGACGACGAATCGGCGGCGACGATCTCCGGTGACCCGAGGAGGAAGAAGGGGTCGGGGACAGCGCTTCGGGGGTCTTCCAGTCGCGTGGCTCGGTGAGGGGGTTGGTGACGAGGCGCAGGAGCTCGAGAGCAGCTCGGGGCATCGTCGGGACGGCGGTGGTCGCGGCAACGGCGAACGGCGGCGATGGGCGTGTTCGGTGGCGTCGTAGGGAGAGAGCAGAGGAGGGAGAGAGGTCCAGGGAGAGAGGAGAGGGGTGCAGGGGGTGCTGGGCGTCTCCGTGGCGCGTCTGGAGGAGTCGGGGTGGAGGAAGCAGGCAGGGAGCTGGCCACGGCGATCGTGCGCGCGGCGAAACGCCTCTGCATACTGGCAGAGGTTGAAGGCGACCGCTTCGCCCTGGTGGGCTGGGCCTCAGCTACAGTGCTGGGCCCGCTGGGCTGCCAGGTGAGCGTCAGGTAAGCTTTTTCTGTTTTTGTTTCTCTTTTCTATTTTCTGACATTTGTTTTGATTTAATAAAAATACTAAATCATTTTATTTTCTTATGCCAATTTTTGTAGGAACTAGTGGTATTATTCCAGAGCTCCCCAACAAATGGCACAATTTTTGGACATATATTGTATATATAACATATATATATATATCCAATGCAAATAATTATGCATTAATTCCAAATGCCCAAAATAAATACTTATGAGCTACTAAAGATATTGGTTTGATTTTTGTCTCTGCCCAATATTTTCAGAGAGCAACATGAACATTTTCTTGGACCTTTTTGGAGCAATTTTTATCTGGGTCATTTCCAGAAATGATTCTGAGGGTTTCACCAATCCCCAATTCAGAATTAAATGAAATTTAAACATGATGCACACATGACTAGCTAGTCTAGGTCATACCAGACTAGGGATGTGACAACCTCTACAGAGTGTATTAAATCTATCGATAGCCGAGTGCACAGTTACGGACATGCTCGAAAGTAGGTCACACCATGGGTGAATGTTTAATAAATTTTGAACACTAAGTTATGAACTTTGCACTGTTGATGATGGTGGGTAGACCATCTTGATTTGGAGACCAAGTGTTGGTCATGGTTGTGATCGCCGAAAAGATCACCGTTTGAGACCAAGTGTTGGTCATGGTTGTGATCGCCGGAAAGATCACTGTTTGGTTACGAGGTAACCCGATCTAAGACCACGAGGTTGGTCCGTTTGTGATCCGAGAGCGATCACCGTTGGTAAGCAAGTCCGAGGGGCTTATATCACAAGAGCATGATCACAAAATGTTGGATATATTGTTGCATTATTAAACAATTGGTTAAATATCATGATATTGTTTGTCATTATGTTTATGCTTGTTATGAGCTTGCAAGTACATTCAATGTATTGACCTGGCGTGTCATGCCAGATTTCAGGAAAGTCTCGTTGGAAAGGAGTGATGTCCGAGTCTAGATCGTGTCCACATCGGTGTCCCTGTGCTATGGAGTTCTGCTACGATGTTGTTCCCCTGCTGCGTAGTTGTTATGATCGAGGCCCCTTTATGTTCACTAAATAATGTACATATTGTTCAGCCACACCATGTGTGCCGCTTGGCCTCGCCACCTGTTGTAATATAAACTATGATCCGCTAGCATCAATAAAGCGGTTGTTTTCTATACCAAGATGTTGTGTGTTGGCAGAAGACATGGTCCCTGGGCTGGCAATGCATGGTAAACCGGTTGCTCTGAGCCAGGGTGCCACAACGGTTGGTATCAGAGCCGCGCTGACTGTAGGCCATGCTAGACTACGACGGGTTAACTAGATGTTAGAAACGAGTTTAAGTTGAGTGCCGGTAGCATTTGTAGCTGGTTGTTGCATTGTATGCACTCGTTTTATTTTGATGCTAACCTGCTAATGGTTGTGAGTGTAGCTGGCTCCAGTGCAGTATCCGTTCCTGTTGCAGCTGATGTCGTACAAGTCCCCGCATCTCCTTTGTAACGCATGGCGTCGGCTGTACCCCCTTGGTGAAGACACAGTCTATCGTGTGTACCGGGAGCGTCTAGCAGACTTAGTGTATGAGTATCACGCAGTGGTTACTCTGTGCACCAGTTCCGATTCCAGCACTTACACTCGTACTTCTCGGAGCGGTTTCGCTTCTACCGCTTCTCTGGCTGTACAGTTTGCTGCATTCGAGGTCCTTGTCGAGCTTTGTTATAACAAGGTCCGGACGGAGAACCACCCAGGTTTCTACTACTATCCCTCTCTGCACGACAATGGTCATGTCCGTTTCCCTATCATTGATCCGGAGTCTGATAGTGTTGCTAGCCCTCTTTCTCGTTATATCACTGCTAGCTACCTTATGATCCATGAGCTAGCTTGAGAGCTGACTCATGCTCGTACTGCTTTAGCCACTAATAGATCTTTCACCACTCCATCCTCTACGGGGTTTAATCATTATATTCCACCCAGTTCTAGTTCACCCATTTCACCAGTTACTCCTCCAAGTAGCTCGGGCACCTCGACCGTGAATCCTCTCAGTGCTCCTGCTGAGTGGGTTTCAGTTCTCACTACTCCTATAGCCCCGATGCTTCACCCTGCACCTGCCCGGAGGGAGAGCCCTCGAGGCAGCGTCGTCGTGTTACCATTAACCCGGAGGTTTCCGTTAACGTCGTCAATTCAGGATCCGAGTCCGCTTGAGGAGAGGACCCCGCAGCACCAGCAGAGCAGTAGAGCTTCTGAGTATCCGTAGTCGTCAGGATCATGTACGGATGTAGTCGTACAAGTCATGATGTTTCGTTTCGTGTATGAGAGTAGTTGAACCTGGCATGATGTTTATCTTTCATGTATGAGTCTATGTATAATTATGTTGTAACTCTATTTTATTCGCCGTTTTTTTTCCTTCTTCGTTATTTCATTTTCTCTCGGGACTTCTTGCTGGCTTTTCCCCAATTTATTTTTGGATGCTTCTCATCTCGGTTGTGTTGTCTTGGAAAAATCCACAATAGGATGATGCGGGGAGGCAGCCGTACTGATGCTCATGAGGATGCTCCTATTCATCGTTCTGCATGACAGGCAGGACACTCTCCCGAAGCGTACGTTCCACTACCGCCTCCACCGCCAAATCCGCCCTCCACCGAGCAAATTCTACGTATGTTTGATGAAAGGAGGAATAATGATCTGATTGAAATATTAAGAAGTGTGCAAGCTATGTTTGGACAGAATGGAAATCAGAACGGTCATCACTCCAAGCTCTCAGATTTTCAGAGGACCAAGCCTCCCAGTTTCAGTCAGGTTATTCATCCCTTCGATGCAGACGATTGGTTGCGAACCATTGAGAGGAATCTTGAGATTGTTCGTACTAAAGAAGATGATAAAGTTCCATTTGCAACTCATTATCTTGAAGGCATTGCTGCCATATGGTGGGAAAATGCAAAAGCCATGTGGCCTGCTGATGAAGAAATCACCTGGGCAAAATTCAAGGATCAGTTCCGGAAATATCATATTCCTACTAGAATTATGAAGGTTAAGCAGCGTGAATATCTTGCGCTCCTCCAAGGAAATCAGTCTGTGGGTGAATATTTGAAAAAATTCAACCATCTAGCCCGTTACTCCCTTCATGACGTGGCCACCTAAGAAAGAAAGATTGACAGGTTTCTTGGGGGGATTAAACCCGCAACTCCGATGTACCCTCAGTATGGTTGATTTCCCAGATTTCCAAACTCTGGTGAACAAGGCTTTCATTGCTGAAAGGGAGCACAAGCTCATTTTGGACAATAGGCCTGCTAATAATGATCACAAGTGCAAGTTCGAGCCAAGGAAGGAAGGGCAGCCAATGCAGAAGGCTCGTACCTGGCAGCATACTCAGGTGGAGTACAAGCCCAATTTGCAGCAGAATGTTAACAAGACCACCACACAAGTCAAGAATGTTGTGACTAACCTGGTGCGAGAAGAGTGCCAACGCAACAATTCTTGCTTCAGTTGTGGGCAAACCGGAAATTATGCCAGACAGTGTCCCAAGGACGGCAAGGCAAAGGCCCTATTCAGGCCACAAGTCAACTTTATGGAGTCATGCCCTACCCAGCAAAACATCACTGGGCACGTTCATCATCTCTCCGCAGACGAAGCCCAAGAGAACCCCGAAGTCGTCATTGGTATGTTTCTGTTAATAACATACCTGCCGTAATTTTATTTGACTCTGGGTTTCCCACTCTTTTATTTCGCGGAGTTTTGTTGCCCAAAAAAAATTTCCTTGTTGGCTTTTGGGCAAGAATATGCTGGTACAATCCCCGGGATCTTTGATCAGGAGCAATCTGGTCTACCGTAATCTGGAAATCAATATCAACCGAGTCTGGTTTCCAACTTCCTTGATAATCATTGAGTCTATAAAGTTGGATGTTATCTTGGGTATGAATTGGTTGACCCAATATCAAGTATGCATAACTTGCACGACCCGAGAAGTCACTTTGACCAGTCAGAAGGGGCAGGCTACCAAATTCTATGCTCGCGGGAGCATACCCAAGAATGAAATGGTCTTCACCGCTGTGGCTGATGAGTTGGAATTAATTCCTGTGGTCAGTGAGTTTCCTGATGTATTTCCAGAAGAACTGCCAAGCATGCCACCAGATCGAGAGCTTGAGTTTGCAATAGATCTTGTGCCTGGAACCGCACCGTTATACAAGAAGTATTACCGGATGCCTTCATCAGAATTAGTGGAGCTAAAGAAACAGCTTGATGAAATGCTCCAGAAAGGATATATCCGTCCCAGCTCTTCACCATGGGGATCGCGTGCTATCTTCGTAGATAAGAAGGATGGCAGCCTCCGCATGTGTGTGGATTACCGTCAGCTGAATGATGTCACCATCCAAAATAAATATCCACTTCCCAGGATTGATGACTTTTTTGATCAGCTCAATAGGGCCAAGGTATTCTCCAAGATTGATTTAAGGACAGGACATCATCATCAAGATTAAAAAGGAAGATATTCCTAAGACCGCATTCACTACTCGATACGATCTTTATGAATATATAGTTATATCCTTTGGTCTCACCAATTCCCATGCCTTCTTCATGCATATGATGAACAAAGTATTCATGGACTTCCTCAATAAATTCGTGGTAGTCTTTATCGATGACATACTTAGATACTCAAAGAGTGAAGAAGAGCACAAAGAACACCTCCGAGCAGTGCTACAATGACTCCGCGACCATCAGCTATACGCCAAATTTAGTAAATGCAAGTTTTGTCTCAAGCAAGTTGGATTTCTCGGACATGTGCTATATGCCGAAGGTATAGCCGTGGACCCAAGCAAAGTAAAGGATGTGCTCGATTGGTTGCCACCCACAACCGTATCACAAATTTGGAGTTTTCTTGGATTAGCCGGATATTACCGTCATTTCATTGAAGGGTTTTGCAAGATTGCCAAACCCATGATAGAGCTGCTCAAGAAGGATAAGAAGTTTGAATGGACTAAGGACTGTGAGAAAAGTTTCAATGAGTTAAGGACACGGCTGACAACCGCACATGTGTTGACTCTTCCAGATATCTACCGCAGCTTTGATGTGTACTGCGACGCCTCCAGACAAGGACTTGGATGTGTACTTATGCAAGACGGCAAGGTGGTAGCATAGGCATCACGACAGCTGCGACCCCATGAGGGAAACTATCCTACTCATGATCTGGAATTGGCCGCAGTGGTTCATGCTCTAAAAATTTGGACACACTACCTCATCGGGAAGAGGTGCCAAATTTTTACCAACCACAAAAGTCTCAAGTATATATTTACTCAACCAGATTTATATCTTCGTCAACGAAGATGGCTCGAGTTAGTTAAGGATTATGATCTTGGAATAAATTACCACCCAGGTAAGGCCAACGTGGTTGCCGATGCACTCAGTCGAAAGCCTGTTTGCCTGAATGTCATAATGAAATCCTTGCCTCCTGAACTTCAAGAGGAGATTGCTCAACTCAACCTAGTCATAGTTGATGCTGGTCTTGCTAATATTTTGGAAGTTGCACCTACACTTGAGGAAGAGATCCGCAAGGCCCAGCCAGCTGACACCGTCCTGCAGAAACGTGCCAAGAGTATGGTAGCAGGACAACCTTCAGATTTTTCAAAGGATCAATTTGGTACCCTCTGATTCCGTGGAAGGATTTGCGTACCCAGTCAGGCAGATTTAGGGAAGAAAATCCTATCGGAAGCACATGAATCTTCGTGTTCTATTCACCCTGGAGGTACGAAAATGTATGAAGACCTTTGACAAATATTCTAGTGGGATGGAATGAAGAAAGATATTGCCTATTTTGTGGCCTGTTGTGACATATGCAACAAGGTGAAGGCAGAGCATCAGAAGCCAGCCGAACTTCTTCAACCACTGCCAGTTTCACAATGGAAATGGGATGATGGCTGGATGGATTTTATCACAGGGCTACCTAAGACTCAGCGAGGCAATGATGCAATTTGGGTCATAGTGGACACCTTAACCAAGGTAGCTCACTTTATCCCGATCAGAACCACATATCGAGCAGATCAACTTGCACAAGTGTATGTATCTAGGATAGTCAGTCTGCATGGAGTACCCCGAACAATCACTTCTGACCGAGGGTCACTTTTTACCTCCGCTTTCTGGTCACGTCTCCATCAAGACTTGGGGACACCGCTAAAATATAGTACCGCTTATCATCCTCAAACTGATGGATAGACTGAGCGGGTAAACCAAATACTCGAAGATATGCTACGAGCCTGTGCTTTGGCCCAAGGACCTAAATGGGAAGACTGCCTGTCGTATGCCGAGTTCTCTTATAACAACAGCTTCCACACTAGTCTAAAGATGTCACCGTATGAGGCCTTGTATGGCCATAAGTGCACACTCCTTTAAATTGGTCTCAAACTGGAGATAGCCGTATTTTCAGAACAGATCTCATGATGGAAGCTAAGAAGCAATTTAAGGAAATCCGAGACAGATTGCAATTGGCCAAATCGCGGCAAAAGAGTTATTATGATGCAAAGCACCAACAGATCAGTTTTGAACCCGGAGAACAGGTATATCTCCGAGTCACTCCTAAGAAAGGAGTCAAGAGATTCTAGACTCGTGGAAAGTTGGCACCCAGATTTATTGGTCCATTTCCAGCTATGTCCAGAGTAGGTACTGTTGCATATCAGTTGGAAATACCCCCTGAATTGTGATAAGTGCACGATGTGTTTCATGTTTCACAATTGAGGCGATGTATATTGCCGCCTGAGAAAAAGACTGCTATGACTGAAATAGAGTTGGCAAAAGATTTAACCTATGAAGAGAAACCAGTCAGAATTTTGGATCAGATGGAAAGGGTCACTCGTAGTAAAGCAAGAAAGTTTTACAAAGTTCAGTGGGAGCATCACACAGAGGCAGAATCGACTTGGGAACAAGAAGAATTTCTAAAGGCACAATATCCAGAATGGTTTTCCCAAGCAACCGAATCTCGAGGACGAGATTCATTCTAAGTGGGTGAGGTTTGTGACAGCCTAGTTTTTGCCCTCTTCCCTTTGTCTGATTTTTCAGTTGGTTTGGTTTTGAAATTTGGAGTTTTGAATCTTTTCAGATGGACTTAAACACTTGGGGGTACCCCTTGACTTTCACCCAAGTGCCTAATTTCCCTAGCTAACTATCATTTCCTCTCTGGTTCACCTCAAAATAATATTTTGAATATTTTTCTTAAATGAAAAATATTCGTTCCTCTCTCTTAAACCCTAGCTAGCTCAATGTGCTCCAAAGCAACCCCAATTTTTCTTGCCCACAAAAATCTGAGAAAATTCCCAAATATTCTTTGAACCCTAGGGCACCTTCCTGAGCAAAAATATTTCATCACTTTTCAGAATATTTTTTCTACAGAAAATATTTTCTGTTCTGGACAAAAATGGTAGTTTCTACAACAACTACCATTTTACTTGATCCAGTTTGGCTGATTTTTCTTGTGCATCATCACCTTAGTAGTTGATTGCTGACCTTCAAAGCCTAGATCCCAACTCTTAGTAGTTTGACCACAGTAATCTCTCAAAGTTACTGACCAGAAACTTACCAGACAGTTGAAATCCATTCAACTGCACCTGCGATCAAATCAAAGTGTGGTAACCTCTAAAACTATCACGAACAACATGCCAGACATGAAGTTTGGGCTTAGGTCGGTCTGAGGTCAGAGTTCACACGGTGACCACGCGTGTGCATGATGCCAACCTACATGTCGCCGTGCTCTGAGTGCCGCCGAGCGCTCTGTTGCGCGCGTGCTCGCTTTCCCGACTGCCTAAACTTGCCAAACCTCGCCACAATCATCATCCCGATCTTTTTAACTCCCTCCTAGCACTCGCCGACGCTGGAGCTCGCCGCAGCAAGCATGGGCGTGGTCCGTCCAATGCAACACTGCGCTGCACACTGTGCTTGTCGTCACCCTCTTGCCCCTGTGCTCGTCTCCGCTCGCCCATAGTTCCCGCATGAGCTGTGTCACCTTCCCCCTTGTTCTCTGATGCTGTTCATCGCCGGGCGCTGTGTCCAGGTGTCCTCCGATGGAGCCCGATCCCCTCTCGATGCTCGGCTATAAATAGAGCCCTCCCCAGCCTCCTCGAGCATCATCCACTCCTCCCACACACTCCACAATCTCGTAGAAAGCCGTAGCCTAGCCGGGAAGTCCGCGGTCCGCCGTCCACGAGCTTGAGCTCGCCGGCGATCCCCTCGGGTTGTCTCCGCAGCTCCAGCTCCTCCTAGGCCCGAGCCACCTATCCAGGGCCTCCGTCGTTCCTCGATGGTGCCATTCCGCCCGGTTGGAACCCCTGGTGTTGCCTCTGGTCGTCGTCGTCTTCATCTTCGGCGACCTCTGCTTCCTGTCTCCACTAGAGAGGCTGTTTCCGACACCGTCCGAACACCTCTAGCTAATCTACAGGTACGGGCAGGTGCGCCTCCATCTTCTCTTTCGATCCATCCCTCTCTTTCTGGCCAAGAAGCTCTCCTCGCCGACGTGTGCTCTGGCGAAGCCGCGCCGTCCTCTGTTTCCCTTTCCCCCTCCCTCTCACCTGACTAGCTGGGCCCGCTAGTCAGCCATTCTATACACGCGCGAAGTGGTACAAATGGTGGCGCCCACGAGGTTTACGCCTTCGACGTCACCCCCCCTCAGTTCTGTTTTATTTAAATTCAAAATTCAATTCTATCCAGAGAGCTTCAAATACCAAAACTTTGTAACCATAAGTCCAAATGAATTGATTCTTTTTGCATTGTGTTCTTTATGAAGAAATCTAGCAGCTCACCAAAAATGAGAGTTTTCCCTGCTGTCTAGATTTTCTGGTGAATTTCACAAGGGTTCTTGATGTTTTCTTTTTGTGTTTATAAATATTTTCAGAAGGAGAAGCTTGTCTTGAGGATCACCAGGAGGATTGTAAACCTCATCTGCACTAAGCAAGCCACAACAACATTTCATGGTGCCATTACAATGTTTGTGATTTTTCAACTTGAATTAATGATTTAATCCATGCATTTAAATCACTAGTATATTATTTATATTCTGATTGGTTGCTTATTTAAGTTGATATGCTTAGTTTACAGAAAGTTTAAAGGTAACTAAGTTGGTTAAGTAACTAGAAGTAATATTTGTTATGAAGAAGTAATATGATTATGGATATGAGTAATTATTTTGGGTTATTTTCTTGGAGGAGAAAAATGATAAAATTTGCTAAGTACAAATTTTGTTTAAAGTGATGATTAATCATAACCAGGGAAGTGTTATGAGTTGTTGGTGTCTATGCTTAGTGTGGATATAGTTGACCCAGTTATTTCCGATGATATATGATGCATATATTTGTGTTGCACTTGCATGGCATGTTATGACACCGGTTACTTTCACGTTAAGTTGAACCTGCTAATAACTCAACTTGAATATATCATTGACCGGGTCATGGTGCCACTGAATCGAGTTTTCCTAGTGCAACCACATTTGCCTTTATGGGAAGGCCTTTATTCGGTCCGTTGTCATGCCTCTGGTCGGTGCCTCCAACGAGGGAAGGTTATGGGCGTGCGGTACCCTGGCCCCGTAAGCAGACATAACCTTGTGTGCCTGTTGTTGATATTATGGTACCTTGTCCTCGTTTGGGACCGTTTATGTTTTGCCACGACGGTTGTCGTTGGTGTCTTTGGTAGACATGGGGCCACCCAGGACTAGCCAAGTGGGGAGTGAGTCGGAGTGGCCGAGAGAGCATCATGGCAATGGAGGGGTTTCGTCGGAATGCTGTTGGTCCACCCGAATGGGAGTGCGAGGCCATGGGTTCCTTGGTGTGGGTACAGTGCGCTACCTCTGCAGAGTGTATTAAATCTATCGATAGCCGAGTCCACGGTTACGGACACGCTCGAAAGTAGGTCACACCATGGGTCAACGTTTAATAAATTTTGCACACTAAGTTATGAACTTTGCACTCTTGATGATGGTGGGTAGACCATCTTGATGTTGGAGACCAAGTGTTGGTCATGGTTGTGATTGCCTGAAAGATCACCGTTTGGTTATGAGGTAACCCGATCTAAGACCACGAGATTGGTCCGTTTGTGATCCGAGAGCGATCACCGTTGGTAAGCAAGTCCGAGGGGCTTATATCACAAGGCCATGATCACATCATGTTGGATATATTGTTGCATTATTAAACAATTGGTTAAATATCATGATATTGTTTGTCATTATGTTTATGCTTGTTGTGAGCTTGCAAGTACATTCAATGTACTGACCTGGCGTGTCAGGCTAGATTTCAGGAAAGTCTCGTTGGAAAGGAGTGATGTCCGAGTCTAGATCGTGTCCACATCCGTGTCCCTGTGCTATGGAGTTCTGCTACGACGTTGTTCCGCTGTCGTGTAGTTGTTATGATCGAGGCCCCTTTATGTTCAATAAATAATGTACATATTGTTCAGCCACACCGTGTGTGCCGCTTGGCCTCGCCACCTGTTGTAATATAAACTATGATACGCTAGCATCAATAAAACGGTTGTTTTCTGTACCAAGATGTTGTGTGTTGCCAGAAGACATGGTCTCTGGGCTGGCAATGCATGGTAAACCGATTGCTCTAAGCCGGGGTGCCACAATGCTTGGTATCAGAGCGGTGCTGACTGTAGGCCATGCTAGACTACGACGTGTTAATTGGACGTTAGATACGCGTTTAAGTTGAGTGCCGGTAGCATTTGTAGCTGGTTGTTGCATTGTATGCACTTGTTTTATTTTTATGCTAACCTGCTAATGGTTGTGCGTGTAGATGGCTCCAGTGCTGTATCCGTGCCAGTTGCAGCTGATGCCGTACACATCGCCGCATCTCCTTCGTAACATACGGCGTCGGCTGTACCCCCTCGGTGACGACCTAGTCTATCGTGTGTACCAGGAGCGTCTAGTAGACTCAGTGTATGAGTATCACGTAGTGGTTACTCTGTGCACCAGTTCCGATTCCAGCACTTACACTCGTACTTCTCGGAGCGGTTTCGCTTCTACCGCTTCTCAGGCTATACAGTTCCGATTCCAGCTTCGTTATAACGAGGTCCGGATGCAGAACCACCCAGCTTTCTACTACTATCCCTCTTTGCACGACAATTGTCTTGTCCGTTTTCCTATCGTTGATCCGGAGTCTGATAGTGTTGCTAGCCATCTTTCTCGTTATATCACCGCTAGCTACCTTATTATCCATGAGCTGGCTCGAGAGCTGACTCGTGCACGTACTGCTTTAGGCACTAATAGATCTTTCACCACTCCATCCTCTATGGGGTTTACTCCTTATATTCCACCTAGTTCTAGTTCACCCATTTCACCGGTTACTCCTTCGAGTAGCTCGGGCGCCTCGACCGTGAATCCTCTCAGTGCTCCTGCTGAGTGGGTTTCACTTCTCACTACTCCTGTAGCCCCGATGCTTCACCCTGCACCTGCCCTAGAGGGAGATCCCTCGAGGCAGCATTGTCGTGTTACCTTTAACCCGGAGGTTTCCATTAACATCGTCCGTTCAGGATCCGAGTCCGCTTCAGGAGAGGACCCGGTAGCACCAGCAGAGCAGTAGAGCTTCTGAGTATCCGTAGTCGTCAGGATCATGTACGAATGTAGTCGTACGAGTCATGATGTTTTGTTTCCTGTATGAGAGTAGTTGAACCTGGCATGATGTTTATATTTCATGTATGAGTCTATGTATAATTATGTTGGAACTCTATTTTATTCGTCGTTTTTTCTTCTTCGTTATTTCATTTTCTCTCGGGATTTGTTGCTGGTTTTTCCCCAATTTATTTTTGGATGCTTCTCATCTCGGTTGCGTTGTCTTGGAAAAAATCCACAATAGGATGAAGCGGGGAGGCAGCCGTAGTGACGCTCATGAGGATCCTCCTCTTCGTCGTTCCGCACGACAGGCAGGACACTCCCCCGAGCCGTATGTTCCACCACCGCCTCCACCGCCAAATCCGCCCTCCACCAAGCTAATTCTGCGTATGTTTGACGAAAGGAGGAATAATGATCTGATTGAAATATTAAGAAGTGTGCAAGCTATGGTTGGACAGAATGGAAATCAGAACGGTCATCACTCCAAGCTGTCAGATTTTCAGAGGACCAAGCCTCCCAGTTTGAGTCAGGTTATTGATCCCTTCAATGCAGACGATTGGTTGCGAACCATTAAGAGGAAGCTTGAGATTGCTCGTACTGAAGAAGATGATAAAGTTCCATTTGCAACTCATTATCTTGAAGGCGCTGCTTCCATATGGTGGGAAAATGCAAAAGCCATGTGGCCTGCTGATGAAGAAATCACCTGGGCAAAATTCAAGGATCAGTTCCAGAAATATCATATTCCTACTGGAATTATGAAGGTTAAGCAGCGTGAATTTCTCGCACTCCTCCAAGGAAATCAGTCTGTGGGTGAATATTTGCAAAAATTCAATCATCCGACCCGTTACTCCCTTTATGACGGGGCCACCAAAGAAAGAAAGATTGACAGGTTTCTTGGGGGATTAAACCCGCAACTTCGATGTACCCTCAGTATGCGTGATTTCCCAGATTTCCAAACTCTGGTGAACTAGTCTTTCATTGCTGAAAGGGTGCACAAGCTCATTTCGGACAATAGGCCTGCTAATAATGATCACAAGCGCAAGTTCGAGCCAAGGAAGGATGGGCAGCCAGTGCAAAAGGCTCGTACCTGGCAGCATACTTAGGTGGAGTACAAGCCCAATTTGTAGCAGAATGTTAACAAGACCACCACACAAGTCAAGAATGTCATGACCAACCCGGTGCAAGAAGAGTGCCAACGCAACAATTCTTGCTTCAGTTATGGGCAAACCGGACATTATGCCAGACAGTGTCCCAAGAACGGCAAGGCAAAGGCCCTATTCGGGCCACAAGTCAACTTTATGGAGTCATGCCCTACCCAGCAAAACATCACTGGGCATGTTCATCATCTCTCCATAGACGAAGCCCAAGAGAACCCTGAAGTCGTAATTGGTATGTTTTCGGTTAATAACATATCTGCCATAATTTTATTTGATTCTGGGGCTTCCCACTCTTTTATTTTGTGGAGTTTTGTTGCCCAAAACGAATTTCCTTGTTTGCTTTTGGGCAAGAATATGCTAGTCCAATCCCCGGGATCTTTGATCAGGAGCAATCTGGTCTGCCGTAATCTAGAAATCAATATCAACGGACTCTGTTTTCCAACTTCCTTGATAATCATTGAGTCTTTAAAGTTGGATGTTATCTTGGGTATGAATTGGTTGACCCAATATCACGTATGCAACATTTGCGCGACCCGAGAAGTCACTTTGTCGAGTCAGAAGGGGCAGGCTACCAAATTCTATGCTCGCAGAAGCATACCCAAGAAAGAAATGGTCTTCACCGCTGTGGCTGGTGAGTTGGAATTAATTCATGTGGTCAGTGAGTTTCCTGATGTATTTCCAGAAGAACTGCCAGGCATGCCACCACATCGAGAGCTTGCGTTCGAAATAGATCTTGTGCCCGGAACCGCACCGTTATACAAAAAGTATTACCGGATGCCTTCATCAAAATTAGTGGAGCTAAAGAAATAGCTTGATGAAATGCTCCAGAAAGGATATATCCGTCCCAGCTCTTCACCATGGGGATCACATGCTATCATCATGGATAAGAAGGATGGCAGCCTCCGCATGTGTGTGGATTACCGTCAGCTGAATGATGTCACCATCAAAAATAAATATCCACTTCCCAGGATTGACGACTTGTTTGATCAGCTCAGTGGGGCCAAGGATCATATATATATAAAGGTATTCTCCAAGATTGATTGAAGGACAGGATATCATCAACTCAAGATTAAAAAGGAAGATATTCATAAGACCGCATTCACTACTCGGTACGGTCTTTATGAATATACAGTTATGTCCTTTGGTCTCACCAATGCCACTGCCTTCTTCATGCATATGATGAACAAAGTATTCATGGACTTCCTCGATAAATTCGTGGTAGTCTTTATCAATGACATACTTATATACTCAAAAAGTGAAGAAGAACACAAAGAATACCTCGGAGTAGTGCTACAACGACTCTGCGACCATCAGCTATACGCCAAATTTAGTAAATACGAGTTTTGGCTCAAGCAAGTTGGATTTCTCAGACATGTTCTATCCGCCGAAGGTATATCCGTGGACCCGAGCAAAGTAAAGGATGTGCTCGATTGGTTGCCACCCACAACCGTATCACAAATTCGGATTTTTCTTGGATTGGCTCACCATGATACGGAGGCGTAAATGATGTCCCTCGACTTCAATCCGATCTCCATTAACCGAAACTTCTTTGCAGGTATGTAGTGGTTCGCCGTAAATCATTTCCCTCGACTTCAATCCGATCACCATCGCCCGAAACTTCTTGGCAGGTATGTACTGGGTCGGCATGAACTCCCACTGGATGGCTGCCTTCAGAGTAGACGGTAAAAAGTTGGTGCTCGTGAACTTCCAGACCTCCCATGAGATTATTCTTCCTCCGTTGGATTATATAGAGTTTTACCATTGCGGTCCAAGTCATCTAGATTACCATGTTAGTTGGACGGACCTTATTTTGCAGAAGATTGTAATCTGCCAAGTGCCCACACGAGATGCGAATTACACAGACTTCAAGATAATTTCCTTGTTCGATCGCGGACTCGCCTATCTTCACGCCAGTGCCTTCTTTAGCTGGAGACAACTCAGCTGGCAGTCGTTCATCGTCAAAGCTGATACACACTTCTTTGATGCTATTGAACACAATGGCATCATCTACGCGATCGACAAAGCAGATGGCACCACGTATTGCTGGGACTGTGCGTGTAAGTTGTTTCCGTCTCATGTTAATAATGATGCCATGACCCTATTTGAACTATTTGTGATGATTGGCATGTCCCTGTTTGAGCAAAATTTGAGTAGAACTATGGCAATGTATTAGAGACGTTGTAAATCAGCTATATTTGGAATGAGTTAATTCATGCAATTGTGACCATGTCATTACAACCAATTTGTACCCCTGAATAATCAAACAGTTAGGAATATATGGATATTCTCCTTATTTTACAGTAATCTATATACTACTACTAAATATGAGTGTGTATCAATGACCATGTTAGTTTCCTCATTTTCATGATGTAGAAACATGCACCAAACTGTTGGTTTCATCTAACCATACATTAGGGAAGTAAATATGCTTGTGGATAACTCTATATTTCGAAGTAGTGAAGTCTTGTAATGCTTACCATGTGTACATACCTATATTCGCCCTTCAGCAATCAATGGCTAGAAATTATATCCTCACAAAAAATTTGCCCACAGAACACAAGTATATAACAATGCATGGTCTATTAGTTACCTTGAAGAATTTTTTTGTGAGGACAGAACATGATTACATAATATGCATGACATGGTAGTTTCCTGTGAAGAATCGATTGCGAGATAACATGAGTATAACCATGCATGGCACTTCTATATTTTCGAACCCGGTATACATTTCCCTGTATTTTCCTCCCAGTTCCAACAGGGACATATCAGTGTTGTTTCTTGCATTATCCTACTAATACTCTGAACAATGCTGATCTTACATTAACAATGCATGTCCTTTTTTATATGATGCAGTGTCCCTACAGTTACTGCCCTTTGTAATCACACCACCTTTGCCAAAAATAGGGAAGCACAACTGGTTCCTCGCTCGATCAGACGATGGCAAAAGACTGATGATCATTCAAGCACATGAGCCAGAAAAGTTATATTGCAAAAACCCCACTGTATACAAGCACCATGAAATACGTGAGTATCCGGACAGTGGCTGTTATGTCTATGAGCAGGATACCAGCTTGTTGGGGCCTTCAGGATTTTTTAGTTGGAGGCGGGTAAATAGCCTTGGTTCACACTCTCTGTTTCTCGGACTCAATTATCCGATTAACTAGGAGATATCCGTTGGCAAGGACCTTGATGGCAGAGAGGCTCTGTTTGCTATGGAAAAATGTGTCTACACGGCGAGCCCTCGGAGTAAGGGAGCAAACTCCCCTGATTGCCAATGATACAGCCTGCAGCCAAAAGAAGGTGAGAATGACAAAGGCATCTGGATTAACTTTGATCCTTGGATGTCTCAATTACGATAGGCAGTGATGTGGTTCAAGCCTTCAGGTTGATAGGTAATTGGGCTGTTGCGTCGAAAGGGTGGAGTAGTGGTGTCTCCGGCTCATTGGTCGCTGAAGCGGGGCTGCAAATTATGATGGCGTTGGATCATCTCTTCGAATGACTTTGTTGTCTTTGCTGCTTGTTCTGGATGGGTAGTTCTTTCTTTTGTTATGCATATTCCTTGTCATTTGGTCATCCTCGTCTATGTCACTCTTACTATGTAATAGTTGCCTCTGTTTAGAATGTCATTCTCGTCTGGATCACGAGAATCTGAGCGCTGGAGATGGGTGCATTTTGGTGGTGTAGCAAGACTTCTTATGAACTATCATGTCTTGCTGTTTATGTCAGTAGTAGTCACTAGTCAGTGTTTGAATGTTGTATATATCGTTGTTTCGAACTGTTTATTGTCTCGAACTACTGATGGGCTAAATGAGGGCATCACCATACTCCAGTGTTCAGATTGTATCTCCTTTTTTCAAGTTATATAATTTGAGCTCAGTGTCTTTTCGATGATGTACACTTGTTTGGGCCAGTGAGGTTTCGTTGAATATGGGCCGAGTAGTAACACAATGCCAAACAGGTCAATCATGACTCTCAGGCCGGGCTCTCAAAAGATCCTCAAAAAAAGGTCGGGCTCTCCAAAAATGAAAGAATAAGGACTCTTAGGACGACATGTGGGTGCCACCGGTGTTTTCGTGCGCTTGCGCGCCGAGAGCATATTGGCGCGTGTTCGAATTTCAAGCTACCTTTTCATCCCCCATCTCCCGCCCTCCCCCACCTCTGGAATCTCGATTCCTACTCCAGTTCCCCCAAATCCCCCTCTTGTACTCCCTGTACTCACGCTCACTATCATGTCACCGGTCAGCGCTGATCTCCGAGCCGGAGATCCTGAGGTCCGTCCTGCCTTCGGTCGATGCATGCTGTCGCTCAACAGCGGCATGGCGGCGCTTGACAACCAATTTGCCGGTAAAGTGCTGATGGCACCAATCAATGGCGACCGGCCTCCCGTCTCGCCGGACGACCTTGTCAAAGCTCTTGGCATTGCGCACGGCATCCAAATAAGTGACTTGCTCATCAAAGTCTGTCCGCCACCGGCTGATTTCTTCATCAGGTTCCGGACAACTTTTGACTGCAGTCGTGTGTTCGAATCTTCTCGGCGTTTGTTCTGCGATGGCGTGCTGGTGAGCTTTGATCGGTGGCACCTAGGATGGGGCTCGGTGCCCTCTGAGCTTGAGTTTTTAACAAATCTTACCTTCCATGGCATGCCTCGATGTGCTTGGAACAACGAGTCCATGAATGAGCTTGTCAACGACCTTGGAGGTGATCTCGTAAGTATGTTTGTTCCTCTAGACAACTGGGCTCTGTCGGTTATGGCATGGATGAAGAAGCCGTCCACCATACCGAAGGTGATTGGTGTTGAGATACCGGTGTAGGAACCGGGGTTGTACTATTTGTCACCACAAAGGCCACCGCGGACCATGTTAGGGATGTACCTATATCGAGTGTTCGTGCATGTCGAAGAAGTGGTCAATCCATCAATCGAAGTCCTCCCGCGGCTGCTGGTGCCAGGGCCCGTCGACGACGTCCATTACAGGAGTCAACATCATACTTTCCCTGTGTTGCTCGGAACGATGGATGGCACAGGGCCTACTCCATCGCGCGGCGGAGGCCACTGCTTCTTTGGGAGAAGAGGCAGGGTTGGCTGCCTGGATGTGCTCTAATTTGAGGTAACAACTGAATCTTGTCAGATACTAGTTAAATCCGAGCTATGGGTATGAAGCACTGATGTGCTAGTATATTTGATTGTGACCTATTCTAATTTTGTACCCGAACATTTTTTAAAAGGGTTGTACGTTAACTTAATGTGCTAGCAGAACTTATTGTGTTGTCTGTCTGTTTTCTTTGCACAACATTCAAGATATTTCCCCGTCATTGATAAAGATGATGAACCGTTATGTACGAGTTCGTTGGTTTCAACATAGCCCTACCCGTAGCGATCCACTCACTATTGGAATTAGCTTATTTGTCGTATGCATGTTCTTTGCCGTCCGCTGGCTGACGACAAAGAAGGTCTTTGCCGTCCACTTACGGAAAACGGACGGCAAAGAACTGGCTGATGGCAAAGAAGGTCTTTGCCATCAGCCAGTTCTTTACCGTCAGCTAGCGGACGGCAAAGAATCTTTACCATCAGCTGGCGGACGGCAAAGAGAGAGGTGGGCCCCACTAACGAGCAGCTTAAAAAAACTAACGGCCCCCTCTTTGCCGTCTGCTAGCAGACGACAAAGAGCAAAAAAGCAG
>NC_041393.1:640596266-640633795 GCF_002162155.2 Triticum dicoccoides
CACGACACCCCGACCCTCGACCCCCGACACCCTGACACCACACCCCAACCCCGACCCTGACACCCCAACCCCAAAACCGCACCCCGACCCCGACACGGCACCCCGACCCTGACACGACACCCACAACACCAGAGGCCGACGGGGTCATATATTTGTGAATTATGAGTTAGGTCATATATTTTTCGATTTTGTCATGAAAAACATCATATATAATTGCGTTGATCGGGTAGATTTAAATGTGCAGTTGTTTCGTCGCTGCGAGGTTTGGTGTTTGACGACCTCCCCATGTGTTTGACGAGCTCTGCCCCTTCGTTCGTGGGTGAGCACAAATGACATGTCCTCCTCCCCCCTTAATTACTTGCTCTATTCCGGTGTTCGTGCCGATGAAACTTGCTAGCTAGCTATATATATGTCTTGAATCATCAGTATGCGTAACCAATATGTGTCTCCCGTTCGAAAGGGTTATAGTTATAAATATGCATGCATTTGCATATTTATAATCGTGATTCTTTCGAATTGTCCAACGCTATCCATGGACAGCCCGAGTATGTGTAGATTGGGTTCGTTTTCCCGTATGCTCTGCTTCGGATCCGATGCATAAATTTCGTTAGTGCCTCCCCTGTTGTTCTCCGGGTACACATCCTCTCTTTTTATTGCAGAGACGTGTATCAGGAGAAAAGCGGGGAGGTGCTGCCGAAATTTTGCGTCGGATCCGGAGCATAGCATGGGAAAATGAACCCATCTACACGTACTCCGGTGGGATTACGACCTATCATTACCTATTAAACTATAGGTTGCATGGATGTAAATTGACAAACTAGATCAACTGATGAATATATACATGGTGAATTATATATATATATATATATATATATATATATATATATATATATATATTGTGTGTCCAGTAGCTCTAAAAGTCAAGATGAGTGATCGTGCATGGATGTACACCGGTCACACTGGTCAGAACAAATGGAGCACTGAATGGTTCACAAAAACCAAGGCATTTGTGCAAGCCGCATTTGCAAATGGCCAGAGGAAAACCTGATGCCCCTGTTTCCGGTGGGACAATTGGGAAAAGAGGACAGAGGCTGAAATGGGCAAACACCTGCAAAAGAGTGGTTTTACGCCCAATTATACGGTGTGGACATTTCATGGTGAGTCTGCCCAACATGACCGAGCTGAGGTGGTTAGTCGCCGCACCGACGAGCATGGTACCGGGTTGGAAAACATGGTGCAAGACTTGGATGATGCTCAGGATTCAGACGAGGAGATGGAGGAATCTGCAAAGGCCTTTAGTGAAATGTTGGAGTCTTCAAAACGTCCGCTCCACGAGCATACTGAGCTTTGTTAGTTGGATGCCATCTCACAAGTAATGGCTCTGAAGGCTTAGTTCAACTTGGGTAGAGAATGCTACGACGCAATGATGACAGTATTTGGACGCTTTCTACCCAAAGGCCATGTAATGCCTGCAAACTTGTACTAGTCGGACAAAATCCTCCGTGCACTGAAGATGCCCTATGAGAAGATACATTCCTGTGAGAAAGGATGTGCCTTATTTAGGTTTGAATATGCGGACTTGAACTATTTTCCCATTTGCAAGTCTTCCTGGTATGTTGTGGTAGACAACGGTATGGGTGAGAAGACGCAGACCAAAATCCCAGTTAGTGTTCTTCGGTATATGCCAATCGTACCAAGACTTCAACGTCTTTTCATGGTCGAAGAGACAGCCAGACAAATGACATGGCACAAAACAGGCAAAAGAACCAAAGTAGATGCAGATGGGAATCTGATGATGGTACACAAATCGGATGGGGTTGCATGGAAGAAGTTTGATGAATTACATGATGACAAAGCGGCAGATCCGAGGCATCCTCGAGTCGGCGTCAGCACGGATGGGTTCGGTGTGTTTGGTCTGACGGCAGCCCAATACAGTTGTTGGCCCGTATTTGTCTTTCCACTCAATCTCCCCCCCCCAGACATATTATGCAAAGAAAGAACATTTTCCTGACGTTGATAATTCCAGGGCCCAACTATCCGGGGAAAAATATGAATGTGTACATGCAGTCACTTAAGGACGAATTGCAAGAAGCCTGGGATAATGGGTTCAAGACATACGATGCCTATAGCAAACGAAACTTCATAATGCGTGTCTGGTACATGTACTCGACGCATGACTTGCCAGCGTATGCGCTATTCGTTGGCTAGTGTGTGGATGGAAGGTTCCCATGCCCCACATGCAAGGGAGCTCTTGAATTTCGTTGGCTTTAGGACAGTCGCAAGTTTTCTTACTTTGACATGCATAGACTGTTCCTGGATCCTCGCCATAAGTTCAGTAAAGACAAGAAGAACTTCATCAGAGGTAGAGTTGTCAAAAACCTTGCACCACATGCGTTGACAGGCCAGCAGACCATGGATCAGTTAAACGCTCTCGAGCTAGATCCAGTGCATCCAGGGGACTTCCAGGGGTATAATTCTAAACACGCCTGGACTCACAAGACATGCTTATGGGATCTACCTTACTTCAAAGACCTCCTTTGCCCACACAACATCGATGTGATGCACACTAAGAAGAATATCACCAAGGCACTTTTTGGTACATTGTTCTACATAGATGGGAAATCAAAGGATAATACTAAGGCTAGTGTCGATTTGGAGGCGCTATGTGATAGGCCATTACAAAACATGAAAGAACCGAAATGAAAGCAGAACTGGACGAAGCCAAAGGAATGGTTCAATCTTGGAAGGCCAGCTATGAGGGAAATGATCTTGTGGGTGACAATGCAGTTGATGTTTCCCGATGGGTATGCAGTGAATCTAAAGAGGGGAGCGAGTCTTGATAAATTGAAGATATTTGGTCTCAAGAGTCATGATTGGCACATATGGATTGAGCGGATAATGCCGGTGATGTTGCGTGGCTTCATCCCTGAGGATGAACGGCTGGTACTGGCAGAACTCAGCTATTTCTTCCGTGTTCTTTGTGGGAAAGAACTATCGCCTGGCGTGCTAGAAGAAATGGAAGAGTTGGCGCCGAAGTTGATCTGCAAGTTAGAGAAGATCTTTCCACCGATCTTCTTTAATCCAATGCAGGATTTGATTTTGCATCTCCCGACCGAGGCAAGATTGCGGGGGGGGTGCAAAATCGTTGGTGCTACCCAACTGAGAGGATGTAGAAGACGCTTCGAGAAAAATGTAAAAATAAACGTAGAATTGAAGCATCGATGGCTGAGGCATTCATCACTGAGGAGGCGGCAAACTTCGTGACAGCACACTACGAAGCCAAAAATCGTAATTTGTATAATCCGAAGCCTCGGTACAATGCTAAAGACCCTAAAACGGGTGGATCCAACCTTAGCCTATTCAAAGGGAATCTCGCACCAGCTAGTGGTTCGAAACCAGTATCTTTGGATAACGAAGAATGGCGGACCATTTCGCTGTATATCTTCAACAACCTGACAGAAGTGCGGCCGTACATCGAGTAAGTTCTCCGTACATTGTTTCGCAACTTCTATTTCCTTTGAACTGGTCTTATTCCTGGATATTTCATACAGTCGATACGTCGCCATATTCTCGTATGGAGCAGTGATCCAAAAGGATTCCGTCAAAGAGTATGAGCTTCACGCAAAGCAAGGAGGCGGCTATCCCGGTTTCATCTCTTGGTTCAAACAAACAATAATTTCTATTAGACCATTTCATTTCATTCGCTAATTTGTGCCTAATGCAACAATCCTTTGGTATTAAACTTGTAGGCTAATTCAGAGTTTATGGACGCTGAATTGAGACAAGTCGCTAATGGTTTTGACTATAAGGTCCGTTCATTTGACAAATACGACATCAACGGGTATCGCTTGCGTACCTATGGCAAAGAGCTATCTATGGCCGGCTGAAAGTCTACAAATTGTTGTGTATCTGCTATCGGCAAAGGAGGTACCGAGTATTATGGGAGAGTTGAAGCAATTTATGAACTTCTATTCTATGGTGAAAACCCACCGAATGTCGTAGTCTTCAAATGTTATTGGTTTCAGCCGAAGGACACAAGAAGGACTCATGAACATACAGGGCTAGTTGAAATCAAACAAAGCACCCATTTAGATGTTCCTGATGTCTATATAACGGCTCAACAGGCGACCCAAGTATTCTATCTACCGTGGGCCTGCCAAACTAATCCAAATCTGAAAGGTTGGGATGTCGTTTATGAAGTGCCGCCACGTGCTAGACTATCTCCCCCAAAGGAAAAGGATTATGAACCTCACATTAACCCAGACAATTATGAAGGAAAATTCTTCCAAGAGACACATCTTTCCAAAAAATGTTACAAGAACCGCTATACTTCACCCCAAAACATGGAAGTAGACAGCGACAGTGAATCCGACATCACCCCAGAGGAGGAACAAGAAGATCCGGAACAAGAAGAGGTTACTGTTGTGGATGACCTGTCAATGCTTGAACGATTACGTCAAGGTGGCCTTCCACATGTTGATGCCGCTGAACCCTATGAGCACGTCATTGATGATAGTGATGATGATGATTATGCATTTATTGATGATAGTGATCGAGATTATTAGTAGTTCATGTCAGGTATTCAATTTTTTTATGTTGTACTTGATGATGATACACTTAAGTGATATACATATTATTATTCATGTCGGTATTTTTTATGTTGTACTAATTTCGTTTACTCTTTGTCATGGCAGGTGTTGAAAGATGGTGGGCGCTGGTCCGGAGCACTCTGAGGCCCCTTCTTCGTTGGCGTGTGGTGGGAGGTCTTTCATTCCACACGCATCTCTCCGTCGAGCATTGTTGGGCAGTATGGCGACACAGGCGGGCCCTTCTTTGTCAACCGCGGTGCCCAGCAGGGACGAGGTAAGGGAGGGAAGAAGAGAGGAGTTGGAGCACGTGGTCGTGGGAGAGGAGGTAGGGGAACTGCTAGGGTGCCTTCCTCGTCGCCACCCCCAGTTGTTTCACCCGAGCACGTGACTGCTAGGGTGGATTCGTCCAAGGAGGAGGCTACATGGACTCTGGTCCATGAGCCTCGAGTCCACGGGCCTTCGGCCCACGAGCCACGGTTCGACGGGCCTTCGGCCCATGAGAGTTCGGCCCACGAGACCCTAGACGAGCACACGTCTAGATGGGGTACCTGGCCAGATCAGCCTGAGGGGCCGAGATGCTGATGATGGCGGGGAGCCGACTGATATTGAGGAGGAGGGGGGGCACCGTCTACCAGCGTGGTTGTACACGGCTCCCGTCTGTGTCGGCGACCCGCGAGCACAGGTGGTTGATTTTCCCTGATGGGGAGAGGTAAGTGCATTTAATCTTTTTGTACCTTCTGCATTCATGTTTCTTCAAATATCTAATGTGTTGGCCTTGTCATGCTGCAGGGGTTGGGACCACCATCAGAAAGTCCGCCGGCCCAACTCCATCCTTGGAGTGCTTTGCCGGAAAAACTTCCCGGGGTTTGTCACGTTGCCTGGTGAGGGTCAGCTTCCGGAGCTTGGATTGAGCTGGGAGCACTACTTGGCTGCCCCGGCCCCGCCGGGTGAGATTATTGACGGTGTCTTGTGCGACACGAGGGCAGACGTGGTGATCAGAAAGTTCTGCGTAATTTCTCCTTTACACAATTAAAAATCTTCAACTAGCTAGTTATTAATTGTACTAATCAATATTGTCTCATTTGATTGCAGACATTCTACAGGTGTGAAGAGGGATACAAGGAGGACGCGGCAAATGTTATCGATAACGTCTGCAAGCGCCTACTACAGAACATACGGCACGAGGCTCGGGTGCAGGCTGTGTTGGGGAACGTTGCAGAAAATAAAAAAAAATCTACGGTTTTACCAAGATCAATCTATGATTTCATCTAGCAACGAGAGAGAGGAGTGCATCTACATACCCTTGTAGATCGAGCGGAAGTGTTCAAGAGAACGGGGTTGAGGGAGTCGTACTCGTCGTGATCCAAATCACCGGAGATCCTAGCGCCGAACGGACAGCACCTCCGCGTTCAACACATGTACGGTCAGCGTGACATCTCCTCCTTCTTGATCCAGCAAGGGGGAAGGAGAGGTTGATAAAGATCCAGCAGCACGACGGCGTGGTGGTGGATGCAGCAGGGATCCCGGCAGGGCTTCGCCAAGTGTCCGCGGGAGGGAAAGGTGTAGCAAGGGGGAAGGGAGGCGCCAAGTGCAAGGGTGCGGCTTCCCTCCCTCCCCCCTCTTTATATAGGGACCCTTGGGGGGGCGCCGGCCCTAGCAGATTGAATCTCCAAGGGGGGCGGCGGCAAAGGGGGGTGCCTTGCCCCCCAAGGCAAGTGGAGGCGCCCCCTCCCCTAGGGTTCCCAACCCTAGGCGCAGGGGGGCCAAGGAGGGGGCGCACCTGCCCACCAGGGGCTGGTTCCCCTCCCACTTCAGCCCATGGGGCCCTCCGGGATGGGTGGCCCCACCCGGTGGACCCCCGGGACCCTTCCGGTGGTCCCGGTACAATACCGGTGACCCCCAAACTTTCCCGATGGCCGAAACTTGACTTCCCATATATAATTCTTTACCTCCAGACCATTCCGGAACTCCTCATGATGTCCGGAATCTCATCCGGGACTCCGAACAACTTTTGATTTTCTGCATACTAATATCTCTACAACCCTAGCATCACCGAACCTTAAGTGTGTAGACCCTACGGGTTCGGAAGACACGTAGACATGACCGAGACGGCTATCCGGTCAATAACCAACAGCAGGATCTGGATACCCATGTAGGCTCCTACATGCTCCTCAATGATCTCATCGGATGAACCACGATGTCGAGGATTCAAGCAACCCCGTATACAATTCCCTTTGTCAATCGATATGTTACTTGCCCGAGGTTCGATCGTCGGTATCCCAATACCTCGTTCAATCTCGTTACCGGCAAGTCACTTTACTCGTACCGTAATGCATGATCCCGTGACCAGACACTTGGTCACATTGAGATCATTATGATGATGCATTACCGAGTGGGCCCAGAGATACCTCTCCGTCATATGGAGTGACAAATCCCAGTCTCGATCCATGTCAACTCAACAGACACTTTTGGAGATACCCGTATTATACCTTTATAGTCACCCAGTTACTTGTGACGTTTGGTACACCCAAAGCACTCCTACAGTATCCGGGAGTTACATGATCTCATGGTCTAAGGAAAAGATACTTGACATTGGAAAAGCTCTAGCAAACGAACTACACGATCTTGTGCTATGCTTAGGATTGGGTCTTGTCCATCACATCATTCTCCTAATGATGTGATCCCGTTATCAATGACATCCAATGTCCATAGTCAGGAAACCATGACTATCTGTTGATCAACGGGCTAGTCAACTAGAGGCTCACTAGGGACATATTGTGGTCCATGTATTCACACATGTATTACGATTTCCGGATAACACAATTATAGCATGAATAAAAGACAATTATCATGAACAAGGAAATATAATAATAATACTTTTATTATTGCCTCTAGGGCATATTTCCAACACTCTCCCACTTGCACTAGAGTCAATAATCTAGTTACATTGTGATGAATCGAACACCCATAGAGTCCTGGTGTTGATCATGTTTTGCTCGCGGAAGAGGTTTAGTCAACGGATCTGCGACATTTAGATCTGTATGTAGTTTGCAAATATATATGTCTCCATCTTGAACATTTTCACGGATGGAGTTGAAACGACGCTTGATGTGCCTGGTCTTGTTGTGAAATCTGGGCTCCTTGGCAAGGGAAATAGCTCCAGTGTTGTCACAGAAGAGAGTGATCGGCCACGACGCATTGGGTATGACTCCTAGGTCGGTGATGAACTCCTTCATCCATATTGCTTCATGCGCTGCCTCCGAGGCTGCCATGTACTCCGCTTCACATGTAGATCCAGCCACGACACTCTGCTTGCAACTGCACCAACTTACTGCCCCGCGATTTAACATATACACGTATCCAGTTTGTGACTTAGAGTCATCCAGATCTGTGTCGAAGCTAGCATCGACGTAACCCTTTACAACGAGCTCTTTGTCACCTCCATAAATGAAAAACATGTCCTTTGTCCTTTTCAGGTACTTTAGGATAGTCTTGACCGTTGTCCAGTGTTCCTTGTCGGGATTACTTTGGTACCTTCCTACCAAACTTACGGCAAGGTTTACATCAGGTCTGGTACACAGCATGGCATACATAATAGATCCTATGGCGGAGGCACAGGGGATGACACTCATCTCTTCTTTATCTTCTGCCGTGGTCGGGCATTGAGCCGAGCTCAATCTCACACCTTGCAATACAGGCAAGAACCCTTTCTTGGACTAATACATATTGAACTTCTTCAATATCTTATCAAGGTATGTGCTTTGTGAAAGACCTATGAGGTGTCTCGATCTATCCCTATAGATCTTGATGCCTAATATGTAAGCAGCTTCTCCAAGGTCCTTCATTGAAAAACACTTATTCAAGTAGGCCTTTATGCTGTCCAAAAGTTCTATATCATTTCCCATCAGAAGTATGTCATCTACATATAATATGAGAAATGCTACAGAGCTCCCACTCACTTTCTTGTAAACGCAGGCTTCTCCATAAGTCTGCATAAACCCAAACGCTTTGATTATCTCATCAAAGCGAATGTTCCAACTCCGAGATGCTTGCACCAGTCCATAAATGGATCGCTGGAGCTTGCGTACCATGTTAGCATTCTTAGGGTCAACAAAACCTTCCGGATGCATCATATACAGTTCTTCCTTAAGATAGCCGTTAAGGAATGTCGTTTTGACGTCCATCTACCATATCTCATAATCATAGTATGCGGCAATTGCTAACATGATTCGGACGGACTTCAGCTTCGCTACGGGAGAGAAAGTCTCATCCTAGTCAACCCCTTGAACTTGCCGATAACCCTTAGCGACAAGTCGAGCTTTATAGATGGTAACATTACCATCCGCATTCGTCTTCTTCTTAAAGATCCATTTGTTTTCTATCGCTCGCCGATCATCGGGCAAGTCTGTCAAAGTCCATACTTTGTTTTCATACATGGATTCTATCTCGGATTGCATGGCTTCAAGCCATTTGTTGGAATCTGGGCCCGCCATCGCTTCTTCATAGTTCGAAGGTTCACCGTTGTCTAACAACATGATTTCCAGGACAGGGTTGCCATACCACTCTGGCGTGGAACGTGTCCTTGTAGACCTACGAAGTTCAGTAGCAACTTGATCCGAAGTACCTTGATCATCATCATTAATTTCCGCTCCAGTCGGTGTAGGCACCACAGGAACATTTTCCTGAGCTGCACTACTTTCCGGTTCAAGAGGTAGTACTTCATCGAGTTCTACTTTCCTCCCACTTACTCCTTTCGAGAGAAACTCTTTTTCCAGAAAGGATCCGTTCTTGGCAACAAAGATCTTGCCTTCGGATCTAAGGTGGAAGGTATACCCAATGGTTTCCTTAGGATATCCTATGAAGACGCATTTTTCCGACTTGGGTTCGAGCTTTTCAGGTTGAAGTTTCTTGACATAAGCATCGCATCCCCAAACTTTTAGAAACGACAGCTTAGGTTTCTTCCAAACCATAATTCATACGGTGTCGTCTCAACGGATTTAGACGGAGCTCTATTTAAAATGAATGTACCTGTCTCTAGTGCGTATCCCCAAAATGATAGCGGTAAATCGGTAAGAGACATCATAGATCGCACCATATCCAATAGAGTGCGATTACGATGTTCGGACACACCGTTATGCTGAGGTGTTCTAGGCGGCGTGAGTTGTGAAACGATTCCACATTTCCTTAAGTGTGTACCAAATTCGTGAGTTATATATTCTCCTCCATGATCTGATCGTAAGAACTTTATTTTTCAGTCACGTTGATTCTCTACTTCATTCTGAAATTCCTTGAACTTTTCGAAGGTCTCAGACTTGTGTTTCATCAAGTAGGCATACCCATATCTACTCAAGTCATCAGTGAGAGTGAGAACATAACGATATCCTCCGCGAGCCTCAACGCTCATTGCACCGCACACATCAGTATGTATGATTTCCAATAAGTTGGTTGCTCGCTCCATTGTTCCGGAGAACGGAGTCTTGGTCATTTTGCCCATGAGGCATGGTTCGCATGTGTCAAATGATTCATAATCGAGAGACTCTAAAAGTCCACCAGCATGGAGCTTCTTCATGCGCTTGACACCAATGTGACCAAGACGGCAGTGCCACAAGTATGTGGGACTATCGTTATCAACTTTATATCTTTTGGTATTCACACTATGAATATGTGTAACATCACGTTCGAGATTCATTAAGAATAAACCATTGACCATCGGGGCATGACCATAAAACATATCTGTCATATAAATAGAACAACCATTATTCTCGGATTTAAATGAGTAACCATCTCGTATTAAACGAGATCCAGATACAATGTTCATGCTCAAACTTGGCACTAAATAACAATTACTGAGGTTTAAAACTAATCCCGTAGGTAAATGTAGAGGTAGCATGCCGACGACGATCACATCGACCTTGGAACCATTCCCGACGTGCATCATCACCTCATCCTTCGCCAGTCTCCGCTTATTCCGCAGCTCCTGCTTTGAGTTACAAATATGAGCAACGGCACCGGTATCAAATACCCAGGAGCTACTACGAGCACTGGTAAGGTACACATCAATTACATGTATATCACATATACCTTTAGTGTTGCCGGCCTTCTTGTTCGCTAAGTATTTGGGGCAGTTCCGCTTCCAGTGACCCTTCCATTTGCAATAAAAGCACTCAGTCTCAGGCTTGGGTCCATTCTTTGACTTCTTCCCGGCAACTGGCTTACTGGGCGTGGCAACATCCTTGCAGTCCTTCTTGAAGTTCTTCTTACCCTTGCCTTTCTTGAACTTGGTGGTTTTATTGACCATCAACACTTGATGTTCCTTTTTGATTTCTACCTCTGCTGACTTCAGCATTGAAAATACTTCAGGAATAGTTTTCACCATCCCCTTCATATTGTAGTTCATCACAAAGCTCTTGTAGCTCGGTGGGAGCGACTGAAGGATTCTATCAATGACCGCCTCGTCCGGGAGGTTAATGTCCAGCTGGGACAGGCGGTTGTGCAACCCAGACATTTTGACTATGTGCTCGCTGACAGAACTATTTTCCTCCATCTTACAACTATAGAACTTGTCAGAGACTTCATATCTCTCGACCCGGGCGTGAGCTTGGAAAACCATTTTCAGCTCCTCGAACATCTCATACGCTCCGTGTTGCTCAAAACGCTTTTGGAGCCCTGGTTCTAAGCTGTAAAGCATGCCACACTAAACGGGAGAGTAATCATCAGCACGTGGCTTCCAAGCGTTCATAACGTCTTGGTTCTCTGGGATGGGTGCTTCACCTAGTGGTCCTTCTAGGACATATGCTTTCTTGGCAGCTATGAGGATGATCCTCAGGTTCCGGACCCAGTCCGTATAGTTGATGCCATCATCTTTCAGCTTGGTTTTCTCTAGGAACGCGTTGAAGTTCATGTTGACATGAGCATTGGCCATTTGATCTACAAGACATTTTTTGCAAAGATTTTAGACTAAGTTCATGATATTTAAGTTCATGTACTCAAATTATTTAATGAACTCCCACTCAGATTAGACATCCCTCTAGTCATCTAAGTGTTACATGATCCGAGTCGACTAGGCCGTGTCCGATCATCATGTGAGATGGACTAGTCATCATCGGTGAACATCTCCATGTTGATCGTCTCTTCCATACCACTCATGTTCGACCTTTCGGTCTCTGTGTTCCGAGGCCATGTCTGTACATGCTAGGATCATGAAGTTAACCTAAGTGTTTTGCATGTGTAAATCTGTCTTACACCCGTTGGATGTGAACGTTAGAATCTATCACACCCGATCATCACGTGGTGCTTCGAAACAACGAACTGTCGCAACGGCGCACAGTTAGGGGGAACACTTTCTTTAAATTATTATGAGGGATCATCTTATTTACTACCGTCGTTCTAAGTAAACAAGATGCAAAAACATGATAAACATCACATGCAATCAAATAGTAGTGACATGATATGGCCAATATCATATAGCTCCTTTGATCTCCATCTTCGGGGCTTCATGATCATCTTCGTCACTGGCATGACACCATGATCTCCATCATCATGATCTCCATCATCGTGTCTCCATGAAGTTGCTTGCCAACTATTACTTCTACTACTATAGCTAACAGTTTAGCAATAAAGTAAAGTAATTACATGGCGTTAAATCATTGACACGCAGGTCATACAATAATTAAGACAACTCCTATGGCTCCTGCCAGTTGTCATACTCATCGACATGCAAGTCGTGATTCCTATTACAAGAACATGATCTCATACATCACAATATATCATTCATCATTCATCACAACTTTTGGCCATATCACATCACAAAGCAATTGCTGCAAAAACAAGTTAGACGTCCTCTAATTGTTGTTGCATCTTTTACGTGGCTGCAATACGGTTCTAGCAAGAACGTTTTCTTACCTACGAAAAAGCCACAACGTGATTTGTCAACTTCTATTTACCCTTCATAAGGACCCTTTTCATCGAATCCGCTCCAACTAAAGTGGGAGAGACAGACACCCGCTAGCCACCTTATGCAACTAGTGCATGTCAGTCGGTGGAACCTGTATCACATAAGCGTACGTGTAAGGTCGGTCCAGGCCGCTTCATCCCACAATACCGCTGAAGCAAAATAAGACTAGTAGTGGAAAGAAAGTTGACAACATCTACGCCCACAACAGATTTGTGTTCTACTCGTGCGAAGAGAACTACGCATAGACCTAGCTCATGATGCCACTGTTGGGGAACGTTGCAGAAAATAAAAAAATTCTATGGTTTCACCAAGATCAATCTATGAGTTCATCTAGCAACGATAGAGAGGAGTGCATCTACATACCCTTGTAGATTGAGCGGAAGCGTTCAAGAGAATGGGGTTGAGGGAGTCGTACTCGTCGTGATCCAAATCACTGGAGATCCTAGTGCCGAACGGACGGCACCTCTGCGTTCAACACATGTACGGTTAGCATGACGTCTCCTCCTTCTTGATCCAGCAAGGGGGAACGAGAGGTTGATGAAGATCCAGCAGCACGACGGCGTGGTGGTGGATGCGGCAGGGATCCTGGCAGGGCTTCGCCAAGCGTCTGCGGGAGGGAGAGGTGTAGCAAGGGGGAAGGGAGGCGCCAAGTGCAAGGGTGCGGCTGCCCTCCCTCCCCCCTCTTTATATAGAGACCCTTGGGGGCGCCGGCCCTAGGAGATTGAATCTCCAACGGGGGGGCTAGGGGGTGCCTTGCCCCCCAAGGCAAGTGGAGGCACCCTCTCCCCTAGGGTTCCCAACCCTAGGCACAGGGGGGCCCAAGGGGGGGTGCACCAGCCCACCAGGGGCTCGTTCCCCTCCCACTTCAGCCCATGGGGCCCTCTGGGATGGGTGGCCCCACCCGGTGGACCCCCGGGACCCTTCCGGTGGTCTCGGTACAATACCGGTGACCCCCGAAACTTTCCCGATGGCCGAAACTCAACTTCCCATATATAATTCTTTACCTCCGGACCATTCCGGAACTCCTCATGATGTCTAGAACTCTGAACAACTTTCGATTTTCTGCATACTAATATCTCTACAACCCTAGCGTCACCGAACCTTAAGTGTGTAAACCCTACGGGTTCGGGAGACACGTAGACATGACCGAGACGGCTCTCCGGTCAATAACCAACAGTGGGATCTGGATACCCATGTTGGCTCCTACATGCTCCTCGATGATCTCATCGGATGAACACGATGTCGAGGATTCAAGCAACCCCGTATACAATTCCCTTTGTCAATCGGTATGTTACTTGCCCGAGGTTCGATCGTCGGTATCCCAATACCTCGTTCAATCTCGTTACCGGCAAGTCACTTTTCTCGTACCGTAATGCATGATCCCGTGACCAGACACTTGGTCACTTTGAGATCATTATGATGATGCATTACCGAGTGGGCCCAGAGATACCTCTCCGTCATACGGAGTGACAAATCCCAGTCTCGATCTGTGTCAACTCAACAGACACTTTCAGAGATACCCGTAGTATACCTTTATAGTCACCTAGTTACGTTGTGACGTTTGGTACACCCAAAGCACTCCTACGGTATCCGGGAGTTACACGATCTCATGGTTTAAGGAAAAGATACTTGACATTGGAAAAGCTCTAGCAAACGAACTACACGATCTTGTGCTATGCTTAGGATTGTGTCTTGTCCATCACATCATTCTCCTAATGATGTGATCCCGTTATCAATGACATCCAATGTCCATAGTCAGGAAACCCTGACTATCTGTTGATCAATGGGCTAGTCAACTAGAGGCTCACTAGGGACATATTGTGGTCTATGTATTCACACATGTATTACGATTTCCGGAGAACACAATTATAGCATGAATAAAACACAATTATCATGAACAAGGAAATATAATAATAATCCTTTTATTATTGCCTCTAGGGCATATTTCCAACAGGCTGTTCGATACTACTACGCCTTGTGTGGTATCAAGAAGACCAAGACGGAGTGCCGCGAGAAGTTCGTGAGTAAGGAGCAGTACATGAAGGTAATTCTTAAGGCCTTGTACTTACTTCCTTCATTTAGTAATTCATAGCCGTAGCGCTCAAGTTTCTGTTTACTAACTTAGGCGCCTCCGAGATGGTGTGCGGATCGGATGGATTGTTGGGAGGTGTTGGTCAATGAGTGGTGCTCAAAAGAATGGCTAGCCATCCACAACGAGGCCAAGGACAAACGTGCCCAAATGGAAGGTATGCCACACCATCAAGGCAGCTCCAATTTATATCAGTTCGGGCGGAACTGGGTATGTGGTTTGCTTCATGATTCATGCAATTCATTCATCATGCTAGCTTGAGCCCTTTAATTACTAATTTACTTTGTTTCTCTCTTTCAGGCACGCCCTGTGGCATACCTCTGAAGGTACCAACGCTTGTCGTTGTGTTAATGGATCAAATACGTAGTAGACAATGTCAGATCAAAGTACCCGCCTTGGATGAGTTGGTATCAAAGAAAGACAGTTCTCAAATGGATTTGCTGGTCTACGGGACATCACCGAGCTGAATGTGTGCTGAATGCGGAGGTGCCATACGTTCGGTACTGAGGATCGGTCGATCGTGAAGACGTACGACCACATCAACCGCATTGTCATAACGCTTCCGCTTTCGGTCTACGAGGGTATGTAGACAACACTCTCCGCTCTCGTTACTATACATCACCATGATCTTGTGTGTGCGTAGGAATTTTTTTGAAATTACTACGTTCCCCAATAGCAGTTGCTAACATGATTCAGACAGACTTTAAGCATCGATATGAGTGAGAAAATCTCATCGTAGTCAACACCTTGAACTTGTCGAAAACTTTTTTCGACAATTCGAGCTTTGTAGATAGTAACACTACTATCAAACGTCCGTCTTCCTCTTGAAGATCCATTTATTCTCAATGGCTTGCCGATCATCGGGCAAGTCCACCAAAGTCCACACTTTGTTCTCATACATGGATCCTATCTCAGATTTCATGGCCTCAAGCCATTTTGTGGAATCTGGGGTCATCATCGCTTCCTCATAGTTCGTAGGCTTTTCATGGTCTAGTAACATGACTTCCAAAACTATTTACCATACCAATCTGGTGCGGAACGTACTCTAATTGACCTACGAGGTTTGGTAGTAACTTGATCTGAAGTTTCATGATCATTATCATTAGCTTCCTCACTAATTGGTGTAGCAATCACTGGAACTAATTTCTCTGATGAACTACTTTCCAATTCGGGAGCAGGTACAATTACCTCATCAAGTTCTACTTTCCTCCCACTCACTTCTTTCGAGAGAAACTCCTTCCCTACAAAGGATCCATTCTTAGCAACAAATATCTTAACTTTGGATTTGTGATAGAAGTTGTACCCAACAGTTACTTTTGGGTATCCTATGAAGATGCACTTCTCCGATTTGGGTTCGAGCTTATCAGATTGAAGCTTTAAGATGGTGTCGTCTCATCGCAGCCCCAAACTTTAAGAAACGACAGCTTAGGTTTCTTGCCAAACCACACTTCATACGGTGTCGTCTCAACGGATTTAGATGGTGCCCTATTTAATGTGAATGCAGCTATCTCTAATGCATAACCCCAAAACAATAGTGGTAAATCGGTAAGAGACATCATAGATCGCACCATATCTAATAAAGTACGGTTATGGCATTCAGACACACCATTACTCTATGGTGTTCCAGGTAGCGTGAGTTGCGAAACAATTCCACTTTGTTTCAAATGAAGACCAAACTCGTAACTCAAATATTCGTCTCCGCGATCAGATCGTAGAAACTTTATTTTCTTGTTACGATGACTTTCCACTTCACTCGAAATTCTTTGAACTTTTCAAATGTTTCAGACTTATGTTTCATCAAGTAGATATACCCACACCTGCTCAAATCATCTGTGAAGGTCAGAAAATAATGATACCTACCACGAACCTCAACACTCATCGGACCGTATACATCAGTATGTATTATTTCCAATAAGTCAGTTGCTCGCTCCATTGTTCCGGAGAACGGAGTCTTAGTCATCTTGCCAATGAGACATGGTTCGCAAGAATCAAGTGATTCCAAAAGCCCATCAGCATGGAGTTTCTTCATGCGCTTTACACCAATATGACCTAAACGGCACTGCCACAAATAAGTTGCACTATCATTATTAACTTTGCATCTTTTGGCATCAATATTATGAATATGTGTATCACTATGATCGAGATTCAATAAACCATTTATATTGAGTGTATGACCATAGAATGTTTTATTCATGTAAATAGAACAACAATTATTCTTTGACTTAAATGAATAACCGTATTGCAATAAACATGATCCAATCATATTCATGCTCAACGCAAACACCAAATAACATTTATTTTAGGTTCAACACTAATCCCGAAAGTATAGGGAGTGTGCGATGGTGATCTTATCAACCTTGGAATCACTTCCAACACACATCACCACCTCGCGCGCCCTTAACTAGTCTCTGTTTATTTTGCAACTCCCGTTTCGAGTTACTACTCTTAGCAACTGAACCTGTATCAAATACCGAGGGTTTTCTATAAACACTAGTAAAGTACACATCAATAACATGTATATCCAATATACCTTTGTTCACTTTGCCGTCCTTCTTATCCACCAAGTATTTAGGGCAGTTCCACTTCCAGTGACCATTTTCTTTGAAGTAGAACCACTCAGTTTCAGGCTTGGGTCTAGCTTTGGGTTTCTTCATGGGAGTGGAAACTTACTTGTCATTCCTTTTGAGGTTTCCCTTTCTTTCCCTTGCCCTTTATCTTGAAACTAGTGGTATTGTAAACCATCAACACTTGATGTTTTTTTTCTTGATTTCAACCTTTGCCGATTTCAGCATTGTGAAGAGCTTGGGAACCGTTTCCGATATCCCTTGCATATTATAGTTCATCATGAAGTTCTAGTAACTTGGTGATAGTGACTAGAGAACTCTGTCAATCACTATCTTATCTGGAAGATTAACTCCCACTTGATTCAAGTGATTGTAGTACTCAGACATTCTGAGCACATGCTCACTGGTTGAGCTATCCTCCTCCATCTTGTAGGCAAAATACTTGTAAGAGGTCTCATACCTCTCGACTCGGGCATGAGTCTAAAATACCAATTTCAGCTCTTGGAACATCTCATATGCTCCATGTCGTTCAAAACATTTTGAAGTCCCGGTTCTAAGCCGTAAAGCATGGTGCACTAAACTATCAAGTAGTCATCATACCGAGCTTGTCAAATGTTCATAACGTTTGTATCTGCTCCTGCAATAGTTCTGTCACCTAGCGGTGCATCAAGGACATAATTCTTCTGTGCAGCAATGAGGATAATCCTCCGATCCCGGACCAAGTCTGCATCATTGCTACTATCATATTTCAACTTATTTTTCTCTAGGAGCATATCAAGAATAAACAGGGAGCTACATCGCAGGCTATAGATCTACAACATAGATATGCAAATCAGGGTAAAAAAACATAGGTATGAAAATACTATCAGGACAAAGTTCATGATAAATTAAGTTCAATTAATCATATTACTTAAGAACTCACACTTAGATAGAAATCCCTCTAGTCATCTAAATGATCATGTGATCCCTATCAACTAAACCATGTCCGATCATCACGTGAGATGGAGTAGTTTTCAATGGTGAACATCACTATGTTGATCATATCTACTATATGATTCATGTTCGACCTTTCGGTCTTAGTGTTCTAAGGCCGTATCTGGATATGCTAGGCTCGTCAAGTTTAACCCGAGTATTCTGCGTGTGCAAAACTGGCTTGCACCCATTGTATGTGAACGTAGAGCTTATCACACCCGATCATCACGTGGTGTATCAGCACGAAGAACTGTCGCAACGGTGCATACTCAGGGAGAACACTTATACCTTGAAATTTTAGTAAGGGATCATCTTATAAAGCTACTGTCGTACTGAGCAAAATAAGATGCATAAAAGATAAACATCACATGCAATCAAAATATGTGACATGATATGACCATCATCATCTTGGGCCTTTAATCTCCATCTCCAAAGTACCATTATGATCTCCATCTCCAAAGTACCATTATGATCTCCATCTCCAAAGTACCATTATGATCTCCATCTCCAAAGTACCATTATGATCTCCATCATCACCAGCATGACACCATGATCTCCATCATCTTGATCTTTATCAATGTGTCTTCACATGGTCGTCTCGTCAACTATTGCTTTTGCAACTATTGCTATCGCATAGCGATAAAGTAAAGCAATTATATGGCGCTTGCATCTTATGCAATAAAGAGACAACCATAAGGCTCCTGCCAGTTGTCGATAACTTTAACAAAACATGATCATCTCATACAACAAATTATATCACATCATGTCTTGACCATATCACATCACAACATGCCCTGCAAAAACAAGTTAGATGTCCTCTGCTTTGTTGTTGCAAGTTTTAGGTGGCTGCTACGGGCTTCTAGCAAGAACCGTTCTTACCTATGCATCAAAACCACAACGATCTTCCATCAAGTGTGTTGTTTTAACCTTCAACAAGGATCGGGCGTAGCCAAATTTGATTGAACTAAAGTTGGAGAAACAGACACCCACTAGCCACCTATGTGCGAAGCACGTCGGTAGAAACAGTCTCATGAACGTGGTCATGTAATGTCGGTCTGGGCTGCTTCACCCAACAATACCACCAAATCAAAGTATGGCATGCAGGTAAGCAGTATGACTATTATCGCCCACAACTCTTTGTGTTCTACTCATGCACATAACATCTACACGTAGACCTGGCTCGGATGCCACTGTTGGGGAACGCAGTAATTTTAAAAAAATCCTATAATCACGCAAGATCTATCTAGGTGATGCATAGCAATGAGCGGGGAGAGTGTGTCCACGTACCCTTGTAGACTGAAAGCGGAAGCGTTTAGTAACACAGTTGATGTAGTCGAACGTCTTCGCGATCCAACTGATCTAAGTCCGAACGTACGACACCTCCGTGTTCAGCACACACTCATCTCGATGATGTCCCTCGTACTATTGATCTAGGTGAGGCCAAGGGAGAGTTCCATCAGCATGACGGCATGGCAACGGTGATGATGACGTTATCGGCGCATGGCTTCGCCTAAGCACTACGACGATATGACCGAGGTGTGTAACTGTGGAGGGGGGCACCACACAAGGCTAAAAGATCAACTTGTGTGTCTTGGGGTGCCCCCTTGTCCACGTATATAAATGAGGGAGGAGGAGGAGGCCGGCCTAGGAGGGGCGCGCCTATAGGGGGAGTCCAACTAGGATTCCCAATCCTAGTTGGAGTCTCCTTCCTTTTCCAAGAGGGGAGAGAGGGAAGGAGTAGGAGAGGGAGAAGGAAAGAGAGGGGGGCGCCGCCTCCACCCTAGTACAATTCGGACTTGCCATGGGGGGCGCGCGGCCACCCCTTGAGGCCCTTCTCTCCTTTCCTGTAATGCCAATTAAGGCCCACTACTTGCCCCGACGAATTCCCGTAACTCTTCGGTACTCCGAAAAATACCCAAACCACTCAGAACCTTTCTGATGTCCAATATAGCCTTCCAATATATCAATCTTTATGTCGACCATTTCGAGACTCCTCGTCATGTCCGTGATCTCATCCGGGACTCTAAACAAACTTCGGTCATCAAATCACATAACTCATAATACAAATCGTCATAGAACGTTAAGCGTGCGGACCCTACAGGTTCGAGAACTATGTAGACATGACCGAGACTCATCTCCGGTCAATAACCAATAGCGGAACCTGGATGCTCATATTGTCTCCTACATATTCTACGAAGATCTTTATAGGTCAAACCGCATAACAACATACGTTGTTCCCTTTGTCATCGGTATGTTACTTGCCCGAGAATCGATCGTCGGTATCCTCATACCTAGTTCAATCTCGTTACCAGCAAGTCTCTTTACTCGTTCCGTAATGCATCATTCTGTAACTAACTCATTAGTCACATTGCTTGCAAGGTTTATAGTGATGTGCATTACCGAGAGGGCCCAGAGATACCTCTCCGATACACGGAGTGAAAAGTCCTAATCTTGATCTATGCCAACTCAACAAACACCATCGGAGACACCTGTAGAGCATCTTTATAATCACCCAGTTACGTTGTGACGTTTGATAGCACACTAAGTGCTCCTCCGGTATTCGAGGGTTTCATAATCTCATAGTCAGAGGAACATGTATAAGTCATGATGAAAGCAATAGCAATAAACTAAACGATCATAATGCTAAGCTAACAGATGGGCCTTCTCCATCACATCATTCTCTAATGATGTGATCCTATTCATCAAATGACAACTCATGTCTATGGCTAGGAAACTTAACCATCTTTGATTAACGAGCTAGTCAAGTAGAGGCATACTAGGGACACTCTGTTTGTCTATGTATTCACACATGTACTAAGTTTCCGGTTAATATAATTATAGCATGAATGATAAAAATTTATCATGATATAAGGAAATATAAATAACAACTTTATTATTGCTTCTAGGGCATATCACATTATTCAGTGTTAATTATGCTTAATGCTTTCTTATGAGATTATTCGTTTCTTGGTTGGTCGCTTCTCAATCTTTTTGCTAGCCTTCACTTTGCACCAAGTATGACCTCTACTTGTGCATCCAAAATCCTTTAAACTAGTTTTGCCACATGAGTCCACTATATCTACCTAAATGCGGTATTCATTTTGCCATTCTAAGAAAATTTTCATGTGCCATCTCTAAGTTTCAAAATAAACTACTCTTTTGTGTGTTTGTTTCGCTCGCGGAACGGTAACGGGTGGCTAATATTTTCCATGCTGGATGTGTTATTCTCACGATGAGTGTTTATTCACTTTTCATTGCACGAGAGTAAGGCAAAGGTTTTAAGGATGCCCAGTCCCGAAATGCAAAAATGAATTTACTTTATGTTGTGAAATAATAAATTCCTTGGAAAGTGTTGGTATGGAGGGGACCCATGGATATGGCTAGACATGGAAAGTGAAAGATTGGTGGAAAAAGGAATAAACTTTATTTTCTGTTTGGGAACCGCCTATGACATATCTAGCATGGAATGTGTTCGTAGTTCTACCTCGTTTTCGTTGGTGGGATGGATACACCTCCCAAAATGTTTTTATCTCAAATTTTTTGCTTTGAGCTCTGGCACCTCTACAAATCCCTACTTCCCTCTACGAAGGGCTGTTCTTTTACTTTATGCAATTTTTATTTTGAATTTGAGTCTCCATCTTCTCTTACAAAAGCACCAACTAGGTGGCAATATGATCGTGCTCAAGTATTAGGTGTAGTAAATACTCAAGTGTGTTTCATGAATGGATCAATGTTTGAGCATGATGGGCTAGGGATAACTTGTTTTTAGCATTGATATTTTGAAAGACGTGGTTGCTTGTTGATATGCTTGAGTATCTAAATTATTATGTCAAAACTAGACTATTGCGTTGAATCACATAAAAGTACAAATGTCCATGCTATAAAGAAAAGAATATGATATGACTTGATGAACAGCACTCCACATCAAAAATTCTGTTTTTATCACTTACCTACTCGAGGACGAGGAGTTAAGCTTGGGGATGCTGATACGTCCAACATGTCAATAATTTTTGATTGTTCCATGTTGTTTTATTATCAATCTTGGATGTTTTATAATCATTTTATAGCATTTTTGGTACTAACCTATTGACATAGTGCCAAGTGCCAGTTGCTGTTTTTTCCATGTTTTTTACATCGTAGGAAATCAATATCAGACGGAGTCCAAATGCCACGAAACTCCACGATGATTTTTTAAGGGCCGGAAGGAAGCAGATGGGCCCTGGTTGCACCTGGGGGGAGTCTCGAGGAGGGGACAACCCACCAGGGCGCACCAGGAGGCCCTGGCACACCCTGGTGGATTTTGCCCACCTCGGGTGACCCTAGGACTGCCTCTTTGCTCTATAAATACCCCAAAAATACCAGAACCCTAGAAGCGTCGACGTATTATTCATCTAGTTGCCGCAGAGTCCAGAAACCACCAGATCCAATCTAAACACCATCACGGAGGGGTTCACCACTTCCAGTGGTGCCTCTCCGATGATGCGTGAGTAGTTCTTTGTAGACCTTCGGGTCCGTAGTTAGTAGCTAGATAGCTCTCTCTCTCTCTCTCTCTCTCTCTCTCTCTCTCTCTCTTGCAGATTCTCAATACAATGGTCTCTTGGAGATCCATATGATGTAACTCTTTTTGCGGTGTGTTTGTTGGGATCTGATGAACTTCGAGTTTATGATCAATTATATCTTTTTATATCCATGAAAGTTATTTGAGTTTCTTTGATCTCTTATATGCATGATCTCTTATGGCCTCGTATTTCTTCTCTGATATTTGGGTTTTGTTTGGACAACTTGATCTATTTATCTTGCAATGGGAAGAGGTGCCTGGTAGTGGGTTTGATCTTACGGTGCTTGATCCCAGTGACAGAAAGGGAACCAACACGTATGTATCATTGCTACTAAGGATAAAAGGATGGGATCCATATCTGTCGCAATAGATAAACGGATCTTGTCTACATCATGTCATCATTCTTATTGCATTACTCCGTTTTTCCATGAACTTAATACAGTAAATGCATGCTGGATAGCGGTCGATGTGTGGAGTAATAGTAGTAGATGAAGGCAGGAGTCGGTCTACTAATCTTGGACGTGATGCCTATGAAATGATCATTGCCTGGATATCATCATAATTATTTGAAGTTCTATCAATTGCCCAACAGTAATTTGTTTACCCACCGTTTGCTATTTTCTTGAGAGAAGCCACTAGTGAAACCTACGACCCCCCGGGTCTTCTTTCTCATATATTTGCCTTGCAATCTACCTTTCCTTTCCGTTTTTATTTAGATCTATTAAACCAAAAATACAAAAATACCTTGCTGTGTTTTATCTCTATTTATTTTATTTGGCATTCGATCTATCAATCTACTATAATTTACCTCACGTTTGTTTGCCTATCTTGAGGCGCCGTACCCCGGAAGGGATTGACAGCCCCTTTAACACGTCGGGTTGCGAGTGTTGTTGTTTGTGTGCAGGTGCTATTTACATTGTGTTGCTTGGTTCTGCTACTAGTTTGATAACCTTGGTTTCGTCACTGAGGGAAATACCTACTGTCGCTGTGCTACATCATCCCTTCCTCTTGGGGGAAATACCGACGTAGTAGCAGCAACCATCAGGGTCTCCCTCCTGCAATATGCGGACGATACCATAATAATGGTGGAGGGCTCGGCGTTAGACATCGCCAACCTGAAGTTCCTCCTCCTGTGCTTCCAACAGATGTCGGGGCTCACAATCAACTTCGATAAGAGCGAAGTGATGATTCTTGGGTACCCCTGGAGGAGGCCCAGGCTATAGCTGACCGATTGAATTGTCGGCTGGGTACTTTCCCTACGACCTATTTAGGGATACCCATTAGTGACTCGCGCCTCACCATTGCTGACCTTCGCCCGATGATGACCCAGATGCAGCCCTGGGTAGAGCCCTGGAAAGGGCGGTGGCTTTCGAAGTCCGCCCACATGATCCTCGTCAACTCCTTGCTTGCCAGCCTACTTTGGTTCCTCATGAGCTTCTATAGCTTCCATGAGACGGTCCATCAGGAGATCGCCAATACCAATCTAGGTTTTTCTGGGCAGGCGAGGGAGATAAGCAGAAATATCATATGGTGAGCGGCCCGACATTTGCAAACCCAATGACCAGGGAGGCCTTGGGATCTTGTCCTCTTGGCGCATGAACATCGCTCTCCTGACCCGATGGCTCTGGCGCATTGCCAATGGGGAAGGAGGCCTTTGGATTACCATCATCCGGAACAAGTACCTTTGGGTCCAGCCACTCGCGCTCTGCCAGCGGTCCGGTGGCTCCCAATTCTGGCAGGCCATGATCCAGCTGCTACCCGTCCTCCACATTAGCACGTCCATCTCGGTTGGCTCCGGATCCTCAACCATGTTCTTGTTTGATCATTGGATCAGCGACTTACCCCTGGCCGTGCGATTCCCTGAGCTATTCGCCATGCGTTTGACCCTCGGGTCTCTGTCGAGACGGCCCTTATTGACTTAGGGTGCCTCGCCTTCCATCGCCCCTTTGGACCCCCTGAGGTGGCCGCTTGGGATGCGCTTCTCCAGGACATCACCCTTCTCCCGATGGATGTCGAGGGCTCCACTGACTACATCTCGTGGCAACTGGAGCCCTCCGGCTACTTCTCCACTAAGTCCCTTTACTCGGCCATCGCCCCCTCGTCGGCCCCCGAGACCTTTAGCCTGATCTGGGACATCTGCCTACCTCTGAAGCTCAGGATCTTCTTATGGAAGTGGCTCCGGGGACGCCTCCCTTCTGGGGTTGAGGTCCTCAAGCGTAATGGTCCAGGAGATGGGATTTGCCCCTTGTGCGGCACAGTGGAGGATGCTAACCACATCTTTTTCTCTTGCTCCACAGCCCAGTTCTTGTGGTCCTGTTTTCACGAGACGGTCGGTGGACAGTGGTGCAACACCAACTTCCCCAACTTGCATGCTGAAATCCACGCCCCCCTCCCTCGCTACCGCCATATTAGATGGTTGTGCATTGCGGTCCTTACCTGGACGCTTTTGACCATTCACAACAAGCTTGTTATTCAGAAAGTTCCTCTTCGACGTGCGACTGGCGCGATCTTCAAAATTTATGGTTACTTGCAGCTTTGGCGGCCGCTTAGCCGCTCCCAGGACCGGGACGTCATCAACACCCTCCTCGCCGACCTTCGATCGATGGCCTTCCGCCTGGCGCCTCCGCTGCCACGCCCTCCTCCGGAGCCTGATTAGTCACGCTATTTGGGCTGTTGTGTGTGAGAGTGTTCTCTTGTTTTCAGGGCTTGTTGTGTTGTGCCCTCAGCATTAACCCTCTTGATACCTCTGTGTTTGTGTGTGTGTGTGTGTGAACCTTGTTGGGTGTTTGGCTTGGGTGGTTTGCTTTATAATATAAAGCAGAGCGAAAGCCTTTTTCGGTAAGCTTCCGAAGGCAAAAAATTTAAACTAGAGCATTGTTGGGATATGCTCAAAGAGTGCGACAAGTGGAAGTTGATTGACAAAAAATCCCCATCGAAGAGAGGTTCACTTACGAACATGGATGAAGATGACGATGATGATGGCCCAAGAAACTTGAACAAGCCCGATGGTGACAAGAAGACAAAGGAGAATATCAAGAGGAAACACGAAGCATCGAGCTTGCGGGACAAGATAGATGCCATGGTGCAATCAAATGAGTTGATGTTAGCGGAGACATTGGAGACAACGAAAGAGTTGGCCGAGAAGAAGGAACGAGAGAAGCAAGAGAAGTGGCAATTGCTCAAGGACGAGGGGTTGCGCAAGGCGGCCATTGAGGAGGCTCGCTTTCCTGGCCTCTTCTCCATCTCCGTCGACCCCGTGATTTCTGTTGAGAGGGCCCTTCTTGACTTAGGGAGCCTTGCTTTCCAGTGGGCCTTTGGTGTTGGGGAACGTTGCAGAAAATAAAAAAAATTCTACGCTTCACCAAGATCAATCTATGGAGTCATCTAGCAACGAGAGAGAGGAGTGCATCTATATACCCTTGTAGATCGCGAGCAGAAGCGTTCAAGAGAATGGGGTTGAGGGAGTCGTACTCGTCGTGATCCAAATCACCAAAGATCCTAGTGCCAAACGGACGACACCTCCGCGTTCAACACACGTATAGTTGGGGAAGACGTCTCCTCCTTCTTGATCCAGCAAGAGGGAAGGAGAGGTTGATGGAGATCCAGCAGCATGACGGCGTGGTGGTGGAAGTAGCGGGGAATCTCGGCAGGGCTTCGCCAAGCTCAGCGAGAGGGAGAGGTGTTGCGGGGGCAGAGGGAGGCGCCAAGGACTAGGGTGTGCAGACCTCCCTCCCCCCTCTTTATATAGGGGCCCTGGGGGGGCGCCGGCCCCTAGATATCCCATCTCATGGGGGGGGGCGGAGGCCAAGGGGGAAACTTGCCCCCCAAGCCAAGTGGGGCGCCCCCCCACCCCTAGGTTTTCCAACACTAGGCGCAGGGGAGGCCCAAGGGGGTGCACCAGCCCACCAGGGGCTGGTTCCCCTCCCACTTCAGCCCATGTGGCCCTCCGGGATAGGTGGCACCACCCGGTTGACCCCTGGGACCCTTCCGATGGTCCCCGTAAAATACCGGTGACCCCCGAAACTTTCCCGGTGGCCGAAACTGGACTTCCTATATATAAATCTTCACCTCCGGACCATTCCGGAACTCCTCGTGACGTCCGGGATCTCATCCGGGACTCCGAACAACTTTCGGGTTACCGCATACTAATATCTCTACAACCCTAGCGTCACCGAACCTTAAGTGTGTAGACCCTACGGGTTCGGGAGACACGCAGACATGACCGTGACGACTCTCCCGTCAATAACCAATAGCTGGATCTGGATACCCATGTTGGCTCCCACATGTTCCATGATGATCTCATTAAATGAACCACGATGTCTAGGATTCAAGTAATCCCGTATACAATTCCCTTTGTCAATCGGTACGTTACTTGCCCGAGATTCGACCGTTGGTATCCCAATACCTCGTTCAATCTCGTTACCGGCAAGTCACTTTACTCGTACCGTAATGCATGATCCCGTGACCAACCACTTAGTCACTTGGAGTTTATTATGATGATGCATTACCGAGTGGGCCCAGAGATACCTCTCCCTCATACGGAGTGACAAATCCCAGTCTCGATCCGTGTCAACCCAACAGACACTTTCGGAGATACCTGTTGTATACCTTTATAGCCACCCAGTTACATTGTGACGTTTGGTACACCCAAAGCACTCTCACGGTATCCGGGAGTTACACGATCTCATGTTCTAAGGAAATGATACTTGACATTAGAAAAGCTCTAGCAAACGAACTACACGATCTTGTGCTATGCTTAGGATTGGGTCTTGTCCATCACATCATTCTCCCAATGATGTGATCCCGTTATCAGTGACATCCAATGTCCATGGTCAGGAAATTGTAACCATCTATTGATAAATGAGCTAGTCAACTAGAGGCTCACTACGGACATGTTGTGGTCTATGTATTCACACATGTATTACGATTTCCGGATAACACAATTATAGCATGAACAATAGACAATTATCATGAACAAGGAAATATAATAATAACCAGTCTCCCACTTGCACTAGAGTCAATAATCTAGTTACATTGTGATGAATCGAACACCCATAGAGTTCTGGTGTTGATCATGTTTTGCTCGTGGAACAGGTTTAGTCAACGGATCTGCGACATTCAGATCTGTGTGCACTTTACAAATATGTATGTCTCCATCTTGAACATTTTCACGAATGGAGTTGAAGCGACGCTTGATGTGTCTGGTCTTCTTATGAAACTTGGGCTCCTTGGCAAGGGCAATGGCTGCAGTGTTATTACAGAAGAGAGTTATCGGCCCCGACGCATTGGGAATAACTCCTAGGTCGGTGATGAATTCCTTCATCCATATTGCTTCATGCGCTGCCTCCGAGGCTGCCATGTACTCCGCTTCACATGTAGATCCCGCCACGACGCTTTGCTTGCAACTGCACCAACTTACTGCCCCACCATTCAAAATATACATGTATCCGGTTTGTGACTTCGCATCCAGATCTATGTCGAAGCTAGCGTTGACGTAACCCTTTACGACGAGCTCTTCGTCACCTCCATAAACGAGAAACAAATCCTTAGTCCTTTTCAGGTACTTCAGGATATTCTTGACCGCTATCCAGTGTTCCATGCCGGGAGTACTTTGGTACCTTCCTACCAAACTTACGGCAAGGTTTACATCAGGTCTGGTACACAGCATGGCATGCATAATAGACCCTATAGCCGAGGCATAGGGGATGACACTCTACTTTTCTCTATCTTCTGCCGTGGTCGGGCATTGAGCCGAGCTCAATTTCACACCTTGCAACACAGGCAAGAACCCCTTCTTGGACTAATCCATATTGAACTTCTTCAATATCTTATCAAGGTATGTGCTTTGTGAAAGACCTATGAGGCATCTCGATCTATCCCTATAGATCTTGATGCCTAATATGTAAGCAGCTTCTCCAAGGTCCTTCATTGAAAAACACTTATTCAAGTAGGCCTTAATGATGTCCAAAAGTTCTATATCATTTCCCATCAAAAGTAAGTCATCTATATATAATATGAGAAATGCTACAGAGCTCCCACTCACTTTCTTGTAAATGCAGTCTTCTCCATAAGTCTGCATAAACCCAAACGCTTTGATCATTTCATGAAAGCGAATGTTCCAACTCCAAGATGCTTGCACCAGCCCATAGATGGAGCGCTGGAGCTTGCATACCTTGTTAGCATTCTTAGGATCGACAAAACCTTCCGGCTGCATCATATACAGTTCTTCCTTAAGATAGCCGTTAAGGAATGCCGTTTTGACGTCCATTTGCCATATCTCATAATCATAGTATGCGGCAATTGCTAACATGATTCAGACGGACTTCAGCTTCGCTACGGGAGAGAAAGTCTCATCGTAGTCAACCCCTTGAACTTGTCGATAACCCTTAGCGACAAGTCGAGCCTTATAAATGGTAACATTACCATCCGCGTCCGTCTTCTTCTTAAAGATCCATTTGTTTTCTATCGCTCGCCGATCATCGGGCAAGTCTGTCAAAGTCCATACTTTGTTTTCATACATGGATCCTATCTCGGATTGCAAGGCTTCAAGCCATTTGTCGGAATCTGGGCCCGCCATCGCTTCTTCATAGTTCGAAGGTTCACCGTTGTCTAACAACATGATTTCTAGGACAGGGTTGCCATACCATTCCGGTGTGGAACATGTCCTTGTGGACCTACGAAGTTTAGTAGCAACTTGATCCGAAGTACCTTGATCATCGTCATTAACTTCCTCTCCAATCGGTGCAGGCACCACAGGAACATCTTCCTGAGCTGCGCTACTTTCTAGTTCAAGAGGTAGTACTTCATCGAGTTCTACTTTCCTCCCACTTACTTCTCTCGAGAGAAACTCTTTCTCCAGAAAGGACCCGTTCTTGGAAACAAAGATCTTGCCTTCGAATCTGAGGTAGAAGGTATACCCAATGGTTTCCTTAGGGTATCCTATAAAGAAGCATTTTTCCGACTTGGGTTCGAGCTTTTCAGGTTGAAGTTTCTTGACATAAGCATCGCATCCCCAAACTTTTAGAAACGACAGCTTAGGTTTCTTCCCAAACCATAATTCATACGGTGTCATCTGAACGGATTTAGACAATGCCCTATTTAAAGTGAATGTAGCTGTCTCTAGAGCGTATCCCCAAAATGATAGTGGTAAATCGGTGAGTGACATCATAGATCGCATCATATCCAATAGAGTGCGATTACGATGTTCGGACACACCGTTACGCTGAGGTGTTCCAGGCGGCGTGAGTTGAGAAACGATTCCACATTTCCTTAAGTGCGTACCAAATTCGTGACTTAAATATTCTCCCCCACGATCTGATCATAAGAATTTTATCTTTCGGTCATGTTGATTCTCTACCTCGCTCTAAAATTCCTTGAACTTTTCAAAGGTCTCAGACTTGTGTTTCATCAAGTAGACATACCCATATCTACTCAAGTCGTCAGTGAGAGTGAGAACATAACGATAGCCTCCGCGAGCTTCAAGCTCATTGGACCGCACACATCAGTATGTATGATTTTCAATAAGTTGGTTGCTCGCTCCATTGTTCCGGAGAACGGAGTCTTGGTCATTTTGCCCATGAGGCATGGTTCGCATGTGTCAAATGATTCGTAATCAAGAGACTCCAAAAGTCCATCAGCATGGAGCTTCTTCATGCATTTGACACAAATGTGACCAAGGCGGCAGTACCATAAGTATGTGGGACTATCGTTATCAACTTTACATCTTTTGGTATTCACACTATGAATATGTGTAACATCACGTTCGAGATTCATTAAGAATAAACCATTGACCAGCCGGGCATGACCATAAAACATACCTCTCATATAAATAGAACAACCATTATTCTAGGATTTAAATGAGTATCTATCTCGTATTAAACGAGATCCAGATACAATGTTCATGCTCAAAGCTGGCACTAAATAACAATTATTGAGGTTTAAAACTAATCCCATAGGTAAATGTAGAGGTAGCATGCCGACGGCGATCACATCGACCTTGGAACCATTCCCGATGCGCATCGTCACCTCGTCCTTCGCCAGTCTCTGCTTATTCCGTAGCTCCTGTTTTGAGTTACAAATATGAGCAACCGCACCGGTATCAACTACCCAGGAGATACTACGAGCACTAGTAAGGTACACATCAATTACATGTATATCACATATACCTTTGGTGTTGCCAGCCTTCTTGTCCGCTAAGTACTTGGGGTAGTTCCGCTTCCAGTGTCCGCTTCCCTTGCAATAAAAGCACTCAGTCTCAGGATTGGGTCCATGCTTTGGCTTCTTCCCAGCAACTGGCTTACCGGGCGAGGCAACTCCCTTGTCGTCCTTCTTGAAGTTCTTCTTACCCTTGCCAATCTTGAAACTAGTGGTTTTATTGACCATCAACACTTGATGTTCCTTTTTGATCTCCACCTCCGCTGATTTCAGCATTGAATATACCTCACGAATGGTTTTCACCATCCCCTGCATATTGAAGTTTATCACAAAGCTCTTGTAGCTAGGTGGGAGCGACTGCAGGATTCTGTCGACCACCGCGTCATCCGGGAGATTAACTCCCAGTTGAGATAAGCGGTTGTGCAACCCAGACATTTTGAGTATGTGCTCGCTGACAGAACCATTCTCCACCATCTTACAACTGTAGAACTTGTCGGAGACTTCATATCTCTCGACCCAGGCATGAGCTTGGAAAACCATTTTCAGCTCTTGGAACATCTCATATGCTCCGTGCTACTCAAAACGCTTTTGGAGCGTCGGTTCTAAGCTGTAAAGCATGCCGCACTGAACCAGCGAGTAATCATCACTACGCGACTGCCAGGCGTTCATAACGTCTTGAGTTGCTGGGAAAACGGGTGCTTCACCTAGCGGTGCATCTAGGACATATGCTTTCTTGGCAGCTATGAGAATGATCCTCAAGTTCCGGACCCAGTCCGTATAGTTGTTGCCATCGTCTTTTAGCTTGGTTTTCTCTAGGAACGCCTTGAAGTTGAGGGCAACATTAGCGTGGGCCATTTGATCTACAAGACATATTGCAAAAGTTTTAGACTAAGTTCATGATAATTAAGTTCATCTAATCAAATTATTAATGAACTCCCACTCAGATAGACATCTCTCTAATCATTTAAGTGATCCATGATCTGAGTCAACTAGGCCGTGTCTGATCATCACGTGAGACGGACTAGTCATCATCGGTGAACATCTTCATGTTGATCGTATCTTCTATACGACTCATGTTCGACCTTTCGGTCTATTGTGTTCCGAGGCCATGTTTGTACATGCTAGGCTCGTCAAGTCAACCTAAGTGTTTTGCATGTGTAAATCTGGCTTACACCCGTTGTATGTGGACGTTAGGATCTATCACACCCGATCATCACGTGGTGCTTCAAAACAACGAACTTTCGCAAGATTAATCCTAACTTAAGGATTGAAGTGTACCTTCGAAATGGATTTCGTGTCATAGGGATATTGAAAATGTGCAATTTACAGTACAACCTAGCTTGTGTTGACATCATGGGGTGCTTGGATCTTCTTCACTATTTTAAATAGCCTGCTATAGCTTTGCTATAGCACGCTATAGCATTTACAAAAGGTTTTGCGCTAAGAGACTTTGATCCAAACAAATGAACAAACATTTTAAATAGCGCGCTATAGCTCCGCTATTGCACGCTATAGCATTTGGAAGAGGTCCGCTGCTAAGATGCTTAGCGCGTTATTTAAAACTATGATCTTCTTGAACTGAAGGTCCTGCTGCAACCACTTTATAAACATGGAATGGATGTAATAGGTGTCGGATGCTTTTTTGATGGATTCAATTTCATGGCCACCAGGGGGGAGTTTTTGCTGCGCGAAAGCACTTAGGTCTCCACTTGTAAAATCACCAGGCCTCGGATTGGAGGCCCTCTTGTTGATACCTGGGAATCTTCTCAGAATGAACTTCTATCATCGCGAAGAGACGCCATTCCCCCCGTACCATGCCATTCAAGAGCAGTAGATACTACTGCTGGTGCTTTGTTGGGGCATGCTTATTTTGACACTTATTCGAGGGAAGCTAATACTACTGAGTGCGATGGAAATCGCCCATCCCAAAAAAAGATTAACATATGGTCGTTAGACTCGTTACCCAAGCCATGTTTTTTCCGACCAGAATTCAGGGAGTACCATACTATGAAAGTGGCAGACCTTTGGTGTTGCTCGAGTTGTACCTGTGTTGTTCTTTTGCATAGCTGAGCTGTAATGATGTGTAACCACTAACCAGTAACGTAACGTGCTGAATTCATGCCGTCATTTGAGTGGATCGCTGAGGATTTGGGCTGCCCTGTCATGCCAAGGGCTGTGAGGGCGATCAGGCCAAGGATTCCTTCGGCTCGTGAGCCTTCAAATCATATTCTGCTGTCAAAGCAGAGGCGCTTTGGGCTTGTATGCCGGGCTCGGCAATGGTTAAAATTTCATACTTGAAGCCAGGTTGGGGCTTAGCTTCCTCTATTTCAGGTTGTTGTAAGTCTGGCTGAAAATTTTCGGTTCTGTCACTGACTAATTTCATACTTGTGTTCCTTGTCCAGGGGGTGGCTCTGAGCAGAGTTGGATGTGTTGCCGGGTAGGCCTTTTGGTTTGTTTGTTTCCTTTATCCTGGTTGAAACGGTTGTAGCAAACTAGGTATTTTCTTTGAAATGGAAATAGAGGAAACCCTTTGTATTAGGAAAAAAGGAAGACCCTTGGCTGATCCAGTGATCCTCTGCTTCTTGCTGCTCATGCCTTTCTCTGTCTGGTGCTTCTGTTTTCAGTTCAAGTTTATCTCTCGGTTAATCCCACCAAAATCAATTCATCGGTCAGAAACGGCAAGGCATTGTGGTATGGTTAATCTCAGTTCAAGTTTATCTCTCGGTTAACATTCAGCATGATGTGATGGACTCCATTTGTGACACTTAGCGCTGCTTATAACGTACAGTGCATGGGAGGAATTTGTTTCTTGAATAGAATCGATAGAAGAAAAGAAGAGGATATTTTCACTTGATATTGTTTGTTTTGAGGATACTCTTTTTTCTTGTGCGGGGGTTGTTTTGAGGATACTGAATGGTGCACCCCGTCTATGCTAGTTATACTTATACATAAATGATTGCCTGAATAATTACTTATGTTTTCTGTAGTAATATTGATGATGATGCGTTAGCTAATTTGCCTAATCCCGACACTTGCTCATGTCTTAGACTTCTCTCCACCTCTAGAACCAACACAATTTCCAAATCCACCACTCCTGGGCAATTAACCTCTGCCAGTTACACAGGAGTGTGTTTTGAACATTCTAAATCATGCAGGCCAAGCATTAGTTATTCTAGAACAAGCAACGATCACAAACACAACTTATTGCCGGTCACAGTTCATAGCATATCAAGCAACTTGATCATGATCGGCACATCTAGATGACACGACACCGTTTACCTCCTAAGTTAATTGGGCGCCGCGTGGTGTGATGATTCGGGTGGATCAACATCGTAGGCAAGGCGAGACAGAGCCGTGACGACGGTGCCGATGGGCGGTCTCGTGGCATGATCTTTGTGGATGCACACCGAAGCAACTTCGAGGGCCTCCTGCAAGTCCAAGGACGGATATCGCCCCTGCAGCGCCGGGTCTGCCATCCGGCGGAACTGGCTCCTGTCCTTCAGCATTGTTCGGGCCTGACCCAACAAGAAACATCAGTACACAGCATCACTCGGATCGTTCATGGCGAAACAAGAAGTAGCAAAATAGAATCCCAAAACCATGGCTAATTAATTTACCCATGTGACAAGGTGCCGATCCTCGACGTCCTGGGGGGAATCGGTGGCCCTCCGCCCGGTGATCATCTCCAGCAGCACGACGCCGAAGCCGTACACACTCGACCCCGGAAACAGCTTCCCGGTCATCACGGTCTCGGGGGCCATAGTACCCCATGTCCCGCCGGTGATAGCAGCCGGTGCAGACAGCTGGTCATGCTCCGCCAGTCCATATTGTGACAGCTTTGGGTGGTAGCCTTCTCCGAGCAAGATGTTCGAACTTTTGACGCATCGGTAGAGGACACCTTTGTCGTGCATATACTCCAACCCTCTGGCCACACCGGCAGCAATGTTCATCCTCGTGTTCCAGTCCAGCGGTGCTTTGCCTGGAGATGAACCTGATGGTCACAAGATGATCAGGTGGTTAACTAACACAACCTCAAACGAATCATGAACACAGTTATAAGCTTTGTAGCTAGATTGTTGGCATGCATATAAATAGCACACGTACGCACTTACTTACCGTGGAGGTGATCTTCTAGAGAACCAAATGGCATGTATTCGTGAACCAAGATCCGGTGATGGCCATCCGCACAAAAGCCAATAAGATTGACAATATTTGGGTGGCGCAGCCCGCTCATCATCAGCGCAAGGGCAAGAAACTCTCCATTATCTTGCTCCGATGATCCACTTGGATCAACTGCATGCTGCAGCTTTATAGCAACAACCTACAGATGCAGATGTTGATTGATCAATCATTTTTTCCCTCACATTGATCATGTTGTCAACTCGTCATGGTACGCACGTATATGAAACTAACAAGTAAAAGGAGAAGAATTGGATCGTCACCTGATTGATGCTCTTGAGGAAGCCTTTGTAAAGACCATCCTCCCGACCAACGATGCGGCAGGCATCGCTGAAGTTTCTTGTCGCCGCCGCGAGCTCCTCGAAGGAGAAAGTTCGTGCCACGGCGCCAGGGACGCTGCTGGTGTGTGGATTGGCTGGGGCAGAACGTGGGACCTCCTTCTTCCTGGCGCTCAAGCAGGGGAAACAGCTTGCCATTGTTCAGCTTGACACCGGCTTAGCTTCCTTTTGCCAGATCTGTGTGTCAACCAGAACAAGATTGTGCTGCATTTTCAATAGACATAAGAGCAAAACTATTTAGCTTCACAGCAGGTCAGTTGACATTGTACTACGGAAACATATGTCCCTGGAAGTTCAAATAGCAATGCTATGTTTACCGGAGTTTTGTTAGACTCGTCTCACGGGTTTAAGTTGAATTCACAGGGTGTTAAGAAATATCATGAATAATCTTATAGACTGTTCTGTTTATACTGAAATTTTGAAGTCACATGCATGTTTGAAACTTTGAATACATGTTTCCTCGTGTGCCTTGAATGACCAGAGGCTTGGCTAAAATATGTTATCATCCTCAAGATATGCACAGCGGTGTAGGTCTGGCACCTTTTTTGTGCTGCCACATTTTCATTTCTGAACTTGGCTCAAGTACGAGACTCTGAACAATTGAACATACATAGGTATACATAGATGTTGAAACTATCTTTTTTTTATGAACATGGTGATAACTGTCTCTGCCGACTGCATTCGTTTTTCTGTTACACTGATGAATGAGGAATTAACAACTATCTCTACCATTATATTATGTATGAGTTAGAGTTTGGGTGAGACAATATAGATCAATACGTGCTGCAACTACAAGAGATGCCACATGTATCTACCTCTGCATGCTCTAAGGCTAGGTCGTGAAGATAAGGTGGATAGCGCCTCAAATAATCAACAATAAACTTATGTATCATACTGTCACCGGTCATGAATCATATATGTTCATGAGTTAGTTCGTAACATGCACGGATCTGCCCGCCCAATGCCTAAGAACTAACACGAAGCATCAGAGAGATTAAAATCGATGATCTGTTTCCCAAATCGCCCCACGTGTAAGCAGCAGTGTAGATTCTTGAAACAATTAAACCAGAAAGAACAATTTAGACCATAACCAGGAGCTAATCAAGTGCATCAGTTCCATTTCCCACCTACAGTACCTGTCATCCCAATCCCTCTTTGTTTTTCAGATCTCCGCCACGCTCAGGTCTTTTCTTAAGACATCAAGACCAAGCCGATTTATTGTTACGTGCCGATTTATTGTTACGTACGCTGGATTGGGCGGATTCAGGCAGCGTGCTGAAGAAAAGGGAGAGTAGAGCGGGGAATTTTGGGGTTTTTGGGGACTTACGTGCGTGATGGGGCTTGGCCTTGGATCGGGGGGCGGCCTACTCGAACCGAACGTGGTTGGAGGAAGCCAGTGAGATCCAACCTCTCCGCCGGCCGGCTAGCTCCTCGCGCTCCTCGATCGGGTCCAGCAAGGATCGTGGATGGGTCCGCGTAGTCTCCCAGGAATTACACCCAGCGAGCCCGGATGAGCTTGGAATCATGGACTCATGATTGACAGTGGCATGGTGATGGGTGTGCTTGGAATTGAGGTGGGGGATGAGAGGCCGGTGGCCGGTGCCAGGGGAGGGGACGACGGAGGGGAGAAAGGGAGAGGATGCGAGTCCGTGTGGGTGTGGCTCAGGCGATGGACGCACTCGGCAGCTGACACTCGCCGCACCAGCTAGCTGGGTAGCATAGGAGGAGGACTGTGGCTACTTGCTTCCTGGAGTAGCTTGCATGCCGAAAACGGAAAGTGAGACTGCTTGCCAGAAAGAAACGGACGTGTCACGGGCGGTAGGAATGGCCGTCAGTCAATCAAAGAGGTCAGGAGGGGTGGCTGGGGGTAAGCGCGTGTGTAACTTTGAAACTTTTTATTTTGAGAGAAATGTAACTTCGAAACTTTAAACTTTGAAATGTGATTTTTCATTATTATTGTTTTTAAAAACCAAATGGCATTTATGTGTTTAACATACATCTTAAGAGTGCTCGAGAATTATATACCAATAGACAAATAATATATGAAACACATCGTAACGAGTTGGGAGACGTGTTCTGCCAGTGCAACAGCTTGGTCTGGAGGCAAGCATTCTGTCAGAAGATGCCCCCCT
>NC_041393.1:640633989-640640273 GCF_002162155.2 Triticum dicoccoides
TCAGGACCCACACTTCTTCTCATGTCTTTTTGTCCGTTTCCTATGGAGCTTTGTCCATGAAGCTCTAAGAGTGAATGGCATGCTCCGGACCTAGCTAGGACAGTTCCTAGTAGCCTAGGCCAACCATACAGGTAGGAGACACCTCTTCTAATTAGTGCTCACGATGATGACATGAACCGTGTAACGATGTGTAACAGGATGGTGATCGGGCGTGTCTTTTTGGCTGTGTTTGTTTGGGTTTTAGAGAGCAGTTTCCGGTAGAAATAAGCTAAAGCTGTAACAAACAGCTAAAACGGGGCAGTTTCCGGTTGACAGTCCAAAACGGTTTCGGGCCTTTTTACGTGGTATAGGGCGAAGCGAGGCCAGTCGTGCTTCCACCAGGAAGCCGATTTCCCTCGGTCAAATTTTCACCGACGCCATTGACAGTTCAGCGCAATTACGAAAGGAATGCCACCGAGCCCTGTTTCAATCGATCCATTCATCTCGTCTCCCTCATCGCAAACCCACGCACGCTGGGAGACAGCCAGAGGGAGAGGAACCTAGGGTTCCGCCGCCGCCGCAAGAGCTGCCGCCGCAGCCTCCACTCGCCGTCGCCCGCCGCCGCCTCCTGCACTCGCCGTCACCCGCCGCCGCCTCCTCCACTCGCCGTCACTAGCCGCCGCCTCCACTCGTCCTCGCCCACCGCAAGAGACGCCACCGCCGCGGCAAGAGCCGCCGCCGCCTCCACTCATCGTCTTCGCCGGTCCCCTTCACCGGCCAACGCCTGCACTCGCCTTCTCATCCACCGCCGGAGAACGACGCCCACTCCCTCGAGCAACGATGTCGTCGTCGATTGGGGTGAGATTTTCTTGGCAGAAATTTTTGTTCTTTGTGGATGCCCTGCTTGATTGATATGCTGCATATTGCTTGATGTGGATGCTCTGGTTGATTGAGGCTTCATACATGATGCTGATATATGATGCATAGTTATTGTTCATTGATGGGTAAATTAATATTTGAAGCTTGTTGTGGATGCTCTACTTGCTGGATGTACATGTAGGTGCTCTGCTTGGGTCAAATGGCTATGCTTGTTTCATGATGGACATATCTTTTTCTATTTGCTTGCTGGATATGCTTGTTTGCTATACATAGTTCTTCCTTGTGCTGTATTCTGGTATAAATTATGGTGAAAATGAACTAGATGGAGAAGGCAACGAATAAGGCAACGAATAAGGCAGCGAAGAAAGCAGCGAAGAAGGTAGACAAGACAGACAAGGCAATTTGGGATGCATACCATACTAGGGTATTTTGCGAGTTGTGTGTGAGGGAAGTTCAAGCAGGCAATAGGCCAGGGGCATTCTTGAGTCCTAGAGGATATAAGAATTTGGGGGAGAGCTGGTTGCAGATAACTAAGAAAAGTTATGTGAGGATGCAATTCAAGAATAGATGGGAGAATCTCAAAACTATGTATTGTCAATGGAAACAACTGCAAATTGATGCATCTGGACTTGGATGGAATGCTAAGCTAGGAACCATTGATGCTGATACTGATTGGTGGAACACTCACCTAATAGTAAGTTCATGTTACTCATAGCATTTACATTGGGTTTATATTATCTTAATTATCATTTAGCTGACCGTTTGTTCTTTTGCTATATTTCTGAAAAACCCGGAGCATGCAAAGTATAGGAATGGAGGACCACCTAACTTGGCTGAAATGGACCTCATGTTTGATGACCATCATGACACCGGTGCCGAGTCAGCTATCCCCGGTGAGATGCCATTGGACAAGGAGGATGTTAGTGATGACACTGATAGTGCAGAGGATGATGATGAAGTCATCAAAGCAAAACCAAAGAAGCAGCGAAAAACCAAGTCATGTAAAGATGATTTTTCTGCTCAAGATGAGAAGAACCCATTTGTTCGGATGTACAAGAAGGCTAGTGATGCGATATGTGTAACGGCTGAAAGTATAAGAGAAGCATCTAGCTCCAGCATGGCCCGTCCTCCCCCTCCTCTGGTTGCTCCTCCCCCTCCTCCGGTTGGCCCTAGTATGAATGAGGCAATGGAGATGGTTCGTGAATGTGGAGTTGAGGAAGGAACTCCTCTCTTTTTCTCTTCAAGCATGCTATTTATGAAGGCTGAGTATCGAGAAATGTTTGCATCGGTTCAGACCAAGGAAGGAAGGTTTGATTGGCTCGAGAGAGCGCATGATCTTCGGCTTGGCGAAACGATTGAGGGCCTCCAAGCATCCACAAGAACATGCCTAGACTTTCCAATGAGTTCATCTCGCTAGTTGACTCCAAATGGGTTCCCTGAATATGATGATACAACAATGGGGGAAGAAGCTGAGCTGGTAATGCGGGAAGAAGCTGAGCCGGCAATGCGGGAAGAAGCTGAAGAAGAGGCATCAGATGAGCCCGTTGATGATCTAGGTCGGGCCATTGCCGATGCAAAGAGAAATTGCGCAAGTGATTTGGAGAAGAAGAAGTTGCAGCGCATGTTAGAGGATCACAAAAAATTGTTGTACCCGAATTGCGTAGGTGACAAGAAAAAGCTGGGCACCACACTGGAATTGCTGCAATAGAAGGCAGAGAATGGTGTATCTGACAAGGGATTTGGAAAGTTGCTGGTAATGATAAAGGATATGCTTCCAAAGGACAACAAATTGCCCGAGAGTACGTACGAAGCAAAGAAGGTTGTCTGCCCTCTAGGGTTAGAGGTGCAGAAGATACATGCATGCCCTAATGATTGCATCCTCTACTGCGGTGAGTACGAGGATTTGAACGCTTGCCCGGTATGTGGTGCATTGCGCTATAAGATCAGCCGCGATGACCCTGGTGATGTCGAGGGCGAGCGCCCCAGGAAGAAGATTCCTGCCAAGGTGATGTGGTATTCTCCTATAATACCACGGTTGAAACGTTTGTTCCAAAACAAAGAGCATGCCAAGGCGATGCGATGGCACAGAGAAGACCGTAAGAAAGATGGAAAGTTGAGAGTACCCACTGACGGGTCGCAGTGGAGAAAAATCGAAAGAAAGTACGGGAAGGAGTTTGCAGATGACGCAAGGAGCGTATGGTTTGGTCTAAGCGCAGATGGCATTAATCCTTTTGGGGAGCAGAGCAACAACCATAGCACCTGGCCTGTGACTCTATGTTTGTATAACCTTCCTCCTTGGTTGTGCATGAAGCGGAAGTTCATTATGATGCCAGTGCTCATCCAAGGCCATAAGCAACCCGGCAACGACATTGATGTGTACCTAAGGCCATTAGTTGAAGAACTCTTACAACTGTGGAATGGAACAGGTGTACGTGCGTGGGATGAGCACATGGGGGAAGAATTTGACCTAAAGGCATTGTTGTTCGTGACCATCAATATTTGGCCTGCTCTCAGTAACCTTTCAGGACAGACAAACAAGGGATACCGCGGATGCACGCACTGTTTGGATGATACCGACAGTATATATTTGAATAGTTGTAAGAAGAATGTGTACCAGGGACATCGTCGATTTCTTCCGAGCAGGCATCCCGTAAGAAAGAAAGGCAAGCATTTCAAAGGTGAGGCGGATCACCGGACGAAGCCTCGCCACCGTACTGGTGCTGATGTACATGATATGGTCAAGGATTTGAAGGTGATATTTGGAAAGGGTCCTGGCGGACAACCTGTTCCGAAGGACACTGACGGACGCACACCCATGTGGAAGAAGAAATCTATATTTTCAGACCTGCCATATTGGAAAGACCTAGAGGTCCGCTCCGCAATCGACGTGATGCACGTGACGAAGAATCTTTGCGTGAGCCTACTTGGCTTCTTGGGCGTGTATGGGAAGACAAAAGATACACCTGAGGCACGGGAGGACCAGCAACGTATGCACGGAGAAGACGGCATACATCAGGGTCATGCAAGCTACGCTCTTACCAAAGAAGAGAAGGGAATCTTCTTTGAAAGCCTGCTCAGTATTAAGGTACCTTCTGGCTTCTCGTCGAATATAAAGGGAATAATAAACATGGTAGAGAAAAAGATCCAGAACCTAAAGTCTCATGACTGCCACGTGATTATGATGCAACTGCTTCCGGTTGCATTGAGGGGGCTTCTACCGGAAAACGTTCGATTAGCCATTGTGAAGCTATGTGCATTTCTCAATGCAATCTCTCAGAAGGTAATTGATCCAGAAATCATACCAAGGTTAGAGAATGATTTGGTGCAATGTCTTGTCAGTTTCGAGTTGGTGTTCCCACCATCCTTCTTCAACATCATGACGCACGTCCTAGTTCACCTATGCGAAGAGATTAACATTTTGGGTCCTGTATTTCTACACAATATTTTCCCCTTTGAGAGGTTCATGGGAGTCTTAAAGAAATATGTTCATAACCGTGCTAGGCCAGAAGGAAGCATCTCCAAGGGCCATCAAAATGAGGAGGTCATTGAGTTTTGTATTGACTTTATTCCTGACCTTAACCCGATTGGTGTTCCTGAATCGCGGCATAAGGGCAGACTGGATGGAAAAGACACGCTAGGAGGGGAACAAATAATATGTATGGACGAACATTCTCTCACTGAAGCACACTACACAGTTCTACAGAATTCCGCCTTGGTGGCTCCGTATATGGATGAACACAAGAATTTTCTACGCTCCAAACACCCGGAGCGGTCTGATGACTGGATTACACGTGAACAAACCAGGAGTTTTGCCAACTGGTTGCAGACACGTACCATGCATGACACCTCTATTGAAGATGACCTGTACTTGCTGTCCCAGTTACCATCTTCGAATATAATGACTTTCAAAGGGTACGAGATAAATGGTAATACATTTTACACGATCGCCCAAGATAAGAAGAGCACCAACCAAAACAGTGGTGTCCGCTTTGATGCAGAAACCAAGACGGGAAAGGAAACATATTATGGTTATATACAAGACATATGGGAACTTGACTATCGACGTGGTTTAAAGGTCCCTTTGTTTCGGTGCAAATGGGTCAATATGACATGAGGCGGGGTAACGGAAGACCCGGAGTACGGAATGACAACAGTGGATCTCAACAATCTTGCGTATGCAGACGAACCAATCGTCCTAGCCAATGATGTGGCACAGGTTTTCTATGTGAAGGACATGTCTATCAAGCCAAGAAAAAGAAAAGATAAGGAAGCGAATGCATCGTACGATGAGCCAAAGCGGCACATAATTCTTTCTGGGAAGAGAAACATCGTGGGAGTGGATGACAAGACAGACAAGTCAGAAGATTATGAAAAGTTTGATGAAATTGCTCCATTCACAGTGAATATTGACCCGAGCATCCCGTTAAATGATGAAGATTTTCCATTGTTACGACGCAAAGGGACACACGCGAAGAAAAAGTTTCATACCCAAAGATCTGGGATGTGATCGGCTTCACTATCATCACTTTCTTCTGTGTTTCACACCTAGAGGGGAATCTCTGTAATAGTTAGGGTAGTTATGTGTTTTGGCATTTGAAACGCGAAGAAATTTTATGTGCAAACAAATTCTTTCATGCCTTTACTGATTTTTAAAGTTAAGTTATTCACAAACTAGTGATTCACACTAATTTCAAATAATTCAAAATTTAAACTATTCAAATTTGAAAACTACGGGCACTAACAGAAAGTTTGAAATTTTTTGTACCTAAAGCAAAAATATTCACAAAGAAACTCTAAATACACAAAAAAAACAACACAAAAATAAATAAAGCAAAAAAAATAAAATAAAGCCCGCCTACTAGGCCAGAGCGGCCTGCATACGACTAGAAACCCAACCTGTCGTTGGGCCAGGATGTAGGCCCGCAAAGGCTAAGTGGGACCATAGGGCAGCAAAGAACACGTAGGCCCAGTAAGCCTGCTTTGGAGAGGAGCTCGAGAGAGCGACCGCACGGGGGTTTATAAACCAGTGCGGTCGCCCCTCGGCTAGCGAGGTGGGACTAAACTTGCCGCACCGCACCTGAGCCAGCGCACCCCCTTTAGTACCGGGTCGTGGCACAAACCGGTACTAAAGGGGGGGCCTTTAGTACCGGTTTGTGCCACCACCCGGTACTAAAGGGGGTCGCTTCCCGCCGCTTGGGCTGGCCAAAACAGGCCTTTAGTACCGGTTGGTGGCTCCAACCGGTACTAAAGGTGCCTTCTATATATACAACACTTCGAAAAATTTCATTCTCCCTCTGTTTCTTCCTCTGTTTCCCCATTGAAGCACCGCCCGCCCCGATCGATCGACGCCGTCACCGACCCCGTCGCCGTCGTCGCCCCCGTCCCCGTCGCCGCCCCCGTCGCCGTCGCCGCCCCCGTCCCCGTCG